>NC_041399.2:152113676-152181176 GCF_900747795.2 Erpetoichthys calabaricus | reverse complement strand
TTCTCAAAAAGACTATCTGCAGGACAATGGAGTAGGCAGACGAATTAGCTGAGACACCTGCCGCAGATACCGGACTACAGTAACCAAGGATTACAATCTGACGTAAGTCTCCACTGTGCGCTCCTGAACTGTTGATCGTCAACTACTAAAAATACTTTCCTTAACAACTTATCTACTTCTAAAAAACTGGACATGCTGTTCCTTGTAGAAATGTGGCAAAATCCAGGTGATTACTTACAACTAAATCTGCTTACCCCCACAGGATACAGTTACTTGTCTAAACCCCATCTGACGGGCCGAGGTGGTGAACTGGTGGTGGTTGTCTTAAAGCAACCACTGTTGATTTTCATAACATTATATCCTTTGAATACCTGGTTGTTAAAATCACTGGAGAGGCTTCGCTGCACATTATACAGTAATCCCTCGCTATATCGCGCTTCGCCCTTCGCGGCTTCACTCCATCGCGGATTTTATATGTAAGCATATTTAAATATATATCGCGGATTTTTCGCTGCTTCGCGGGTTTCTGAGGACAATGGGTCTTTTAATTTCTGGTACATGCTTCCTCAGTTGGTTTGCCCAGTTGATTTCATACAAGGGACGCTGTTGGCAGATGGCTGAGAAGCTACCCAACTTACTTTTCTTTCTCTCTCTCTTGCGCTGACTATCTGTGATCCTGACGTAGGGGGTGTGAGCAGGGGGGCTGTTCGCACACCTAGACGATACGGACGCTCGTCTAAAAATGCTGAAAGATTATCTTCACGTTGCTACCTTCTGTGTGCAGCTTTTAAGTATGCTGCACGGTGCTTCGCATACTTAAAAGCTCAAAGGGCACGTATTGATTTTTTTATCTGTCTCTCTCTGCTCCTGACGGAGGGGGTGTGAGCTGCCGCCTTCAACAGCTTTGTGCCGCGGTGCTTCGCATACTTAAAAGCAAACAGCCCTATTGATTTATTTGCTCCTTTGAAGAGGAAGATATGTTTGCATTCTTTTAATTGTGAGACTGAACTGTCATCTCTGTCTTGTCATGGAGCACAGTTTAAACTTTTGAAAAAGAGACAAATGTTTGTTTGCAGTGTTGGAATAACGTTCCTATCTCTCTACAACCTCCTGTGTTTCTGCGCAAATCTGTGACCCAAGCATGACAATATAAAAATAACCATATAAACATATGGTTTCTACTTCGCGGATTTTCTTATTTCGCGGGTGGCTCTGGAACGCAACCCCCGCGATGGAGGAGGGATTACTGTATTAATCTACAGGCCTCTTAAACTTCAAACGGATTTTTTCTCTCAACTTTATGAAATACTCACTCTTGCCTGTGGCATGTTTCCTGCTGTTATTTTGCTTGGTGACCTTAATATTCATGTGGAGTCTGACTGTCCATCAGCTTGTGAGCTACATTCAGTACTGGATTGTTTCAGTTTTTTGCAGCATGTTGGTTTTTCAACCTATGCTAAGGGCCATATTCTGGATCTTGTATGTTCCACTGATCTGCAAAATATCTGTACATCTCGTACTGCTATTGGTATCTCAGATCACAAGCTGATTAAATTTAGTTTCACTTATTCCCTCCCTAAAATAAGTCTAAAATCTAAAATAACCTATCGTAATATCAAGAATATTGATCAATTATCCTTCTCTATGGTGTTTCTAGGTTGTCTTTCCCTATGCAGATTTTGTCTCTATATAAATTCCACATTGTCACAAATTTTGGATCGTTATGCACCTATTAAATCCTTGATTGTTCCTACTGCCCAAACATCTCCATGGTTTAGAGCAGACTTGCGTTCCATGAAACAAACTGGTCGCCGCTTGGAAAGGCTCTGGAAGAAGATTGGTCTGGCTGTTTACATCCTGGCTTACACTGAACACCTGAAGGAATACAGATGCGCCTTATCAGCTGCACATCCAAAGTACTGTTCCAACCTTATTGACTTTGGTACTTGTCGCCCTAGATCTATTTTTAACACAGTTAACAAACTTTCTCAACCTGCTGTTAAAAATCCTTATTCCTCTGTTGAGCACTATAATCTATTTTTGGACTATTTCCAGTCAATAATTATGACCATATATCAAGGTTTCTCTACTAACCATTCCTCATCTTTGTTGACTGTTTATATTTCTAAATCTACAGTTTATTTATCTAAATTTAACCCCACTACACCAACTTCTATTGCTGAAGTAATAGCTAAATTAAATCAATCTACCTGCCACCTAGATCCTGCCCCTACTTTACTGATTAAGGCTTGTACTGACAAACTTTCTGCTTCCATTTCTCACTTTATCAACTATAGTTTCCACACCTGTGTTGTTCCAAGTGATTTAAAAGCTGCTGCTGTAACCCCTGTTTTAAAAAAACATGTCTGGGATCTGTTACAGCTAAAATTTCTAATCTTCCATTTACAGCTAAGATCTTAGAAAAGGTTATTGCTGCTCAACTCAATGATTATTTAAACTTGCATAATCTGCTTGAGCCTTTTCAATCTGGATTCAGAGCCCAACATAGAACTGAAACTGCTTTACTTAAGGTAACCAATGACTTACTTATAACCGCAGATTTTGGGATGGCCGCTATTCTAGTTCTCCTTGACTTAAGCGGAGCATTTGATACAGTTAACCATAACATTTTACTGTCCTGACTTTCAGCTATTGGTATCTCTGGTGCTGCTCTTTCTTGGTTCACATCATACCTCACTGATCGCCAGTATTATGTCTTCATTAGGGAATACAAATCAGCTACTACTTCACTCACACAAGGTATCCCTCAAGGGTCAGTTCTAGGTCCAATTCTCTTTAACATCTATATGCTCTCATGAGGTGAGATTATTTGTTGGTATGGTTTAAGCTTCCACTGCTATGCTGATGACACACAACTTTATATAAGTGTTGATGCAACTGCAACATCTTCACCTGTTGCACTGACTGATTGCATTCAGGAAATCAATCATTGGATGACAGATTATTTTTTACGACTTAATCCTGATAAAACAGAAATCTTATTAGTTGGTACCAAATCTGTCCCCTCTACCCTTCGTGGGCTAAAAATTGACATACATAAACCAAACATAAATCAAACACAAAATTATTCTTCGCACCTTTTAAGCCCATCATGGTTTAACCTCTAATCTGTCTGAGTTGCTGCTTCCTTACACTCCTGCCTGTGCATTAAGATAATCGGACGCTAACTTACTCACTGTACCTAAATACAGGTTAGTAACTATGGGTGACAGAGCTTTCAGTGTGACAGCCCCTAACATTTAGAATGTTCTTAACCCCAGCCTTCATGAGAAAAAAATCTATTATTCATTTCAAACTCCTGATAAAAACACATCTTTTCAATGAGTATTATTCATTTTCGTGTATGTAATTTCTAATGTTTTTATTGAATTGTAAAGTGTCCTTGAGTGTATGAAAGGCACTACATAAATAAAAATTATTGTTATTAGGTAAAATGTAGATATATACTGTATTTTTTATACATATTAATTAGACCTGGTTGTTCTACTGTCAAATGTATAAATGTTTTAATTAGAAAACCTTTTTCTGATAAAAATGAAGGTTTGTTTTTGCACTTTAGTGGTTACATTTTGCTTAACAATACCTGGATGATTTTGTATTTAGTATACTGACATTTATTAGGAACTATCATAGTATTTATTAATAATCCAAGTAAAGGTGGTAAATCTTAGTTTTTGTTGATTAATCTGTGGAAAGCACCTTGAGTTGCATGTAAATGTATGATAAGCTGCTGTACAAATAAAGCTATTAAATAAAGTTCTTAAGGATCATTATGAGAGCTCTTGCATGATGTAGATGAGGTTATATTGATGTTAAAATGTTTAGTGGAATTCAAGAAGATACTTAACACTAGAATTACCAAAGCCTACAAAAAAACTCATAGATCCGTCCAACCTTAAATCCCTTCGCACCTCTCCGTCAGCGTCTTTTGTCCTGTAAATGTGTAGATAAGCAGCAAGCAGCCTGCTAATCACATCCCCCCACCGCCGCACAGTTTTCTCAGCTCAAGTCTGTTTACCTGCGTGTCAGTTGCTTAGAGTTGTATAGAGTGAGAAGTCAAGCAAAATGACACCTTTTATAAATACTACATCGTTATTTGGAACACATGCATTTCATGTATGTTCCGTGTCTACAACAATCTAGGTAAGCACATCGTTAAAACAGAAACTTTTTTCATGTTTTAGTAATAATTGACAAAATGTAGACATAAAGTGTATAATGTGTGAAGACTGAAGTCCAAATATCAAATAAACACTTTCACAAAAGGGTAAGTCAATGACATGACTGCTTGGAAGGTGCACTGGTAAGAGTTGCTGACTCATAATCAAGAGGTCGCCGGTTCAGTTCTCGGGTCCACCAGTTACCATTTTGAGTAATTAGCTCCTATTTTTATTACAATTATATAATAAAAACATACATTTGATTTCAATCTGTAACAGCCGGTGTAAATGTATGGTACTTGTAAAAGCATTTTTTTTTTTTTTTCACTTTTATTCTCTCAGTCTAGACACGATACAACCCCCTTCCCCCTCCTCACATGAAATGCATGTATTCCAAATGACGATATATTATTTACCATCTACAACTCCAGGCACTTTACTCCAAGATAAACACTGAGCACTGAGAACCTTTATTGCAAACTAAGCTGCGGCGGTGGGCGGGGGGATGGGATAGCAAGCTGCTTGTTGCTTGTGCTTATTGACGCATTTACAACACAAAAGTTGCTGACGGAGAGGTGCAATGGGATTTAAGGAGGGCCAGGATTTTGAGTTTTTTTGTAGGCTTCGGTAATTCTAGTGTTAAAGAATGTACAGTAGCTAAAGAAGTAATCCTCCCAAAGCAATTACTACATTCCATTTTCTGAGATTACATTTCTTCCTCCTGCCTCTTGCTGTACTGTATGTTCATTTGTTTGAAAGCACATACTTATATACTAGAACTACTGTATTTATGAAATTACTTCCTGCCTTTATTCCTGGATCATGAATCATTCTAAAGCTGCTGTCCCACAGTGACTGATCATATATTACCTCAAATTTAATTTTTTTGTCTAAAGATTTAGACCCAGCAACATACCCAGGCTTACAGTTTTCCTCTTGCTCTTACTGCTTGTTGCTCTAACCCTGTTCTGATCTATGTCCAACTCTTTAAGTTACATTAATATACACTGGGCTAGAGTTAGAAAATTAACAGGTGTCTTGGCAATATCATGTCAGAACAACAATAGCATAAGTAAGTTAAGTGAGAAGTGAAAAAGAACATCTACATTTTTACCGCTTTCCTGACAGAATCTTGTCTTATAGCTGGAAAGGGAAACAATTTAAACAATAAAAAAATTACGAAATAACAATTTTTTATATAGTACTCTTCAAAAAAATGACTGACCAAGTACTCAATAGAGAACACAGCATGCAAGTCAGCAAATGCAGGAAATCAAACATACTGATATGCAAATGATATTTAAAACTAAAAGTCATTAAAATAACAATTATTGTGTTTTCATATTGTGAAAACAATGAGAGCTGGCCCAAGCAAAACAGCCCTTACTAGTGCAGGGAGAGACAGACTTAAATTGATAATGTAATTATTTTATTTATGTGAATTTCCCCTTGGGATTAATAAAGTATCTATCTATTTTGACACAAGCTTTCATATTCGATATTTATAGTTATGTTCTCAAAACACTTTGAAGATTGAAGGTCATTACCATATACACAATGTATATACATGAATCGAAAACCTGATATTTTTTTTTTAGAATAATATGAAATACTGGTAAATATTACTACTGTGCATCAAAGAAATATTCAGCTCAAATAATATGTTTTCTAAACCATTTTTTAATATCTCTACTACATAAGTATGAGTGTCCACTGTATCTATCGACATTCAGCACCTTCAATTGTCTTGCTGTGATCTGTGTCTGTCAGTAAGTAAACATGGCTCTCTCTCGCTTTTTATGTTTGACTATTTTATATAAAGAAAGATAAAAATCTCAGTTCTTTACCATGCTAATCATAGTTCAAAATAAGTATACGTATGTATATTGTACTGCGTGGGATTCCTCCGGGCGCTCCAGTTTCCTCCCACAGTCCAAAGACATGCAGGTTAGGTGGATTGGTGATTCTAAATTGGCCCTAGTGTGTGCATGGTGTGTGGGTGTGTTTGTGTGTGTCCTGCAGTGGGTTGGCACCCTGCCTGGGATTGGTTCCTGCCTTGTGCCCTGTGATGGCTGGGATTGGCTCCAGCAGACCCCCGTGTGTTCGGATTCAGCGGGTTGGATAATGGATGGATGTATATTGTACATTTTGTAGATTGTTTTATGATTAAAATCATTTGAATGCTTGCAAAGCATGCATTTGCAATTACATGGTTTTCTTTGTTACTGTCTATATGATTTTTGCAGGAGTTTTTTTATAACACTCACTAGCACAGAAAGTATTGTATTTGTGGCCAGACAACTTGAATTAGGCATCCAGTGTTTTTATCAGCTTCTTGAAACTTTATTTCTCTATGGTACAGATAAATATTTTACAGGGCAGGGAAGAATCTGCTGCGGTGGGTTGGCACCCTGCCCGGGATTGGTTCCTGCCTTGTGCCCTGTGTTGGCTGGGATTGGCTCCAGCAGACCCCCATGACCCTGTGTTCGGATTCAGCGGGTTGGAAAATGGATGGATGGATGGATGGAAGAATCTGTAAGGGGTGCTTAAAATTCCCCTTACAGATTGCTGGACATGGAGCCATTTCAACGAACTTCAATTTAGTTCCACTTTCAATCCCAATCCCATTTTAAAATTGTACAGATTTTTTATTTCAATTATTTATTATCTTATGACTAAACTCTGTTAACAAATTAATATGGTTGTACAGTATATTTCACTTCGTCCAATAATGTTCTTTGAATTTATTAATAACACGGCAGCATATTTATAAATGATAATGAAAAATGAATGTACTAGATAGATAGATAGATAGATAGATAGATAGATAGATAGATAGATAGATAGATAGATAGATAGATAGATAGATAGATAGATAGATAGATAGATAGATAGATAGATAGATAGATAGATAGATAGATAGATAGATACTTTATTAATCCCAAGGGGAAATTCACATACTCCAGCAGCAGCATACTGATACAAAAAACAATATTAAAGAGTAATAAAAATGCAGGTAAAAACAGACAATAACTTTGAATAATGTTAACGTTTACCCCCTTAAGTGGAATTGAAGAGTCGCATAGTTTGGGGGAGGAACGATCTTCTCAGTCTATCAGTGGAGCAGGACAGTGACAGCAGTCTGTCACTGAAGCTGCTCCTCTGTCTGGAGATGATACTGTTTAGTGGATGCAGTGGATTTTCCATAATTGATAGGAGCCTGCTGAGCACCCGTCGCTCTGCCACAGATGTCAAGCTGTCCGGCTCCATGCCAACAATAGAGCCTGCCTTCCTCACCAGTTTGTCCAGGCGTGAGGCGTCCTTCTTCTTAATGCTGCCTCCCTAGCACACCACAGCGTAGAAGAGGGCGCTCGCCACAACCGTCTAATAGAACATCTGCAGCATCTTATTGCAGATGTTGAAGGACGCCTGCCTTCTAAGGAAGTATAACCGGCTCTGTCCTTTCTTACACAGAGCATCAGTATTGGCAGTCCAGTCCAATTTATCATCCAGCTGCACCCTCTGCACACAGTCACCTCTGATGATCACGGGGTCCATGAGGGGTCTGGGCCTCCTAAAATCCACCACCAGCTCCTTGGTTTTGCTGGTGTTCAGGTGTAGGTGGTTTGAGTCACACCATTTAACAAAGTCCTTGATTAGGTCCCTATACTCCTCATCCTGCCCACTCCTGATGCAGCCCACGATAGAAGTGTCGTCAGCGAACTTTTGCACGTGGCAGGACTCCGAGTTGTATTGGAAGTCCGATGTATAGGCTGAACAGGACCGGAAAAAGTACAGTCCCCTGTGGTGCTCCTGTGTTGCTGACCACAATGTCAGACATGCAGTTCCTGAGACGCACATACTGAGGTCTGTCTTTAAGATAGTCCACGATCCATGCCACCAGGTATGAATCTACTCCCATCTCTGTCAACTTGTCCCTAAGGAGCAGAGGTTGGATTGTGTTGAAGGCGCATTCATACTATACGTTGAATATCCAATTACTGTAAATAGAAAGCTCAATTCATTTGCCAAACAAAAAATACAAACTCAAAATGAACATAAAATGGCCAGTTATGCAGTTTTCCTCATAACTTATACACAGACATTGCGTATTTCACACAAAAGAAAACTACAAAGGATACTATTATTCAGCACATAGCAACACAGTACATGAAAAGAACAGATAAGCTCTTGCCATGCATGTGTCATTTTTGGTGTGAATTAGCTGATAGTGTAGTTATCTGACCACTAACAAAGTACAAGTTTTTATTGGGGAGCTACAGGTAGTTAAGTAGCAATATGGTATGTCACAGCAGCGGTAATCTCCACCTGCTGTATGAAACAGCTAAAGTTTGTTGGGGAGGTGAGGAAATTACATGCATCGTTCAAGCACACAACAAAAGTTTCCTATCAATTTCAAATATCTGTTAAGGCAATTCATGAGACTGTTATAATAAATAATATCAAAAGTAGTACTGAAGTAAAGGAGAAAAAAAATCACAGTATGTCAATGTTCAAGTAAAGGCCATTTGTTAAGGAAAAACCAAGTATCACAATTTCAAGATTTACTTAAGGAACTTATTTGTTTTGATATAGTACTGTAACGTTGTAATACAGAAATGATGCTATACCTTTTAAGGCAATATCATCATCTTCTTAAAATGTATAGTATTTGGGAAGAATTATATTGGAAAAGCAATGTCTCACCTTATGCATACCACTTAAATAATTTTACCTTGATAACTGAAAAGGAAGTCGTAAGTTTAGTTTTTCTAAAATGAAACCTACTACCTGTCTGTTAGACCCTGTCCCAATAAACTATTTGAAAAGTTTAATGGCTGTTCTGGTAGCATTATCAATAGTTCATTAACGAATGACACAGACTCTGATCTAAAATCAGAGCTAGACCCACATACTATTAACAGTTAGACCGATTTCTTTCTAAAATACTTGGAAAAGTAGTCAACATGCAGCTTCAGTCTCACCTTGCACTTCACAATTTGAAACTCACAAAATTAATTCAAGTCTGACTTCTGTACTGTTTTCTCTGTATAGAAATGAGGCTAAGTGGTGTTGTAAACATTATAAAATTCTCTGAGAAAGGAAATTCAACAGTAATTATGCTGCTAGACTTAAAACCATTGACCATTCTACTGTATTTTATTGCATAGGCTGAAAAATTACATTGGACTCTCAGGTATTCGGCATGCATGGTTCAGTTTGTAATTATCAAATTAATTTTAACACATACAGAAATGTGGTGACAGTACTCAGTCATTATACTCAAAAGTTAAATATCATGTCTCTTGGGGCTCAATACTTGAGCCATTACTGTTCTTACTTTACATGTTTGTATTAGGAGCTATAAAAAAAAATCACTTGTATGCACATAATACCCAACCATCCTTTTTTTTTAGTGCAAATTACATTTCCCTAATGGTTTTCTAAATTAATTGTGTCAGTGAATTAAAAGACTGTATGGCTAACTAGTCTCTGCCTACAGGAAAAACAGAAATGCTAGTTATTGTGGAGAATGATGTACCACAATAATGTTCTGTCACTTTTTAACTCTGCTGGACTATCACTTAGATTTACTGAATCAGTGCCAAGCTTAGGTATTATCTTTGAAAAAATCATGCCTTTAAAAATACTTCAAATATTTCAAAACTACCCAAAACACATTTATTTCATCTGACACGTTAGAAATTTCAAACATTTTCTAAATATGAAAGACACTGAAAAGTACATTTATGGACGTATTTCTAGTAGGACTGGCTACAGCAAATGCATTATTCACAGGTGTTCAAATCATTTTTTATACAGCTTTCAGTTAATTCAACTGCAGGAATCATGACAAGAACTAGAAAATACTAACGTATTAGTCCTGTTCTGAAGTCTTTGCACTAGATTCAGTTAAGCCTACTGCTGATTTCAAAATCCTCCTTTTTACATATAATGCCTAAAATGACCAAGGTCCTGCTTACTTATTTGAAATTATTATTACTCACAAATCAGAATGCAAATTAAGATCTCAAGATGCCAGCATACTAAAGATTCCAAGGACAAAGACAATTACAATGTGAAATCAAGCCTTTAGTTGCAGGGCTTCAAGGCTGTGAAATTATCTGCCAGCTGACATAAGAGATGCCCCTTCAATTTTAGCTTTTACATACAGACTGAAGACTCACTACTTTTGTACAGCATACCCTGAATTGCTGGACAGGTCAAGACAAAAGGAGGGCCAAATTTAATGTCAACTTTCTGAAGTTCAACAAAACAAAAGAATAACTTAGGACAATACTTTCCATCAAATTCCATCAAAGAACATGTAGTGGCAAAATGAGATCAGAAAAAAAGAAAACAAAGTAACCTATGTAAATGAACTGACAAAGTAAGCAGAGTGTGTAGCTGCCATCTAAAATTTCAAATCTGCAGCACCACCAGAAATCTGTTAGGCATTGGCAAGTGGCCAATCAAAGACAAAGACAGCAAAATGCTGATGGGAGAAGAAAATCAGCTCAGCTGATATACTGCATTTTGAAGTGTGACTTAAAACACAAGGACCAGAGAAACCATCAGAATCCAGGTAAATTTTCCCTAGAAAAGCAACTTCCACAGTACTTAAAATGTTTGGTTCTCTTCGCTTTTCTCCATCTAGAAAATGGTACACGGCCATTGGCACTCACATCAGTAGATTTGGGAACAACTTCTATCCACAGGTTGTTCGGTTAGTAAGCAGCCAGTCACAGTAATAAATATAGTAAGAAATATTATAATTCAAATAAATAAATATGTATATATGTATTACATAAACAAATACTGCTTGTGGCTACATGGCCAAAAGTTTGCGGACAGCTGACCATCATACTTATATGTGCTTGTTGGATATTTCATTGCAAAATCATAGGCCATAAAATGGAGTTGTACCCCCCACCCTTTACACTCTTCTGAGAAGTTTTCCACAAGATTTTGAAGTGTACTTGTGGGAAGTGTTGCCCATTCAGCGAAAAAAGCATTTGTGTGGTCAGGTACTAATGCTGAATAAGAACATATGGCTCACAATTGGTGTTCCAGTTTACTGCAAAGGGGTTTAATTAGGGTTGTGTGCAGGCCACTTCAGTTTCTCAGCACCAAACTCGTCAAATCATTTCTTTATTGACCCGGCTTTAGCATGACTGTGCCCCGTGCATAGAGCAGAAAATGGCCTTCCCGAAACTGTTGTCACACACTTGGAAGAGCACAACTGTCTAAAGTATCTTGGTATCCTGTAGTATTAACAATACCCTTTCACAACTTTTCCTCCAGCATTGCATCAGGACTGCCATGTGCATATACAGTGGTACCTCGGTATACGTCTGCTTTGGAATAAGTCCAAATTGGTATGCATCCTGTTTGGAAGCAAAAAATTTTGCTTGGTATACGACCTTTGTTTGGAATATGGCTCACGTGCTAGAACACCGCGTGTGGCATAGTGGGTCCGCGGCTTCAAAAAAAAAGGGCCAGGTTTTAACCCATATAGCCATGTCATTCTCCATGGGCGCGATTGCAAGACCACAGGGGAGTTAATGAGGAAGCTGGAGCAAGTCGCACCTGCACAGGTAGGCTGTGATCGGGAAGAGTGAGACTGCATTTTTAACCTCAGATTTTATCGGATTTATTTATTGTTGTTTTTATCCCCTGAGAACACTTGTTTTTATGGATATTTATTAAATAATTATTTATTGAAACCAGATGCACTGCACTATTTGTTTGGACACTGATTTTTGTTTTAAATAAAAGCACTTGGCATTCTTGCACTATCCCCTGGTGTCATTTGAGAATTGTCCTCGTTTGCCAGCTCATCTCGGCGACATTACCGACGCTGTCGGGTTCAGGGCTCCCCGTAAGGATGTATGGGAGCATGGAGTGGACCTGCATCGTCACACCGCACGCTACCCTACGCTGCCCACGAGCGTCAGTACGGCAGTTGCTAGCATTCAGTGAAAAACCTGCGCTATAACTATGTGACTTTTCACAAGATTTTGTGTTTTTTCGCGTAAATTTGAATTGATTGTTGAAAGGTATGAAGGTGGCATGCATATCCAACACATGGCTGCTGCATACTGTATGTGGAGAATGACGGTATCCACGATTGTGAAAAACAAAGATGTTATTAAAAAGTAAAGTGAGGTTAAATTTTCATTTATTTCATCTAATTGCTTTTGTATTTATGTATTTTAGTATTAAGCAGTATTTAAATTATTTTATACAACCCCATCAATGTATAATATGCCAATAACAATAGGATTTTTTTTTTCATGGGAACGGATTAATCATTTTCCCTTTATTTCTTATGGGAAAAATTTGTTTGGTATACTTCCTGTTTGGTATAAGTCAAAGGATCTGGAACGGATTAAGGATGTATATTGAGGTATCACTGTATTACATATTATTATATAAAACAAACACACACACATGCTCACAACATCATACAGCCTTAGCTCTTGCTTGAGCCATTATCATCACCAAACGTGTGTTATTCAGCTGTCTGTCTTTTGTGCTTCCCTTTGATAACTGTGTTTTTTTTTGGTCTTTGACCATTTTTTATCGTTCTTTGGCTTCTTGGGTTTTGGTATTTAGTCTTGGTTAACTTTCCTGATTTTGCAGACATGCTTGGTTTATTATTGTATTTCCTTCTTGTGTTCTGTTTACTGTTTAGTATTTAGTTTTGTTACTTTTGAAATTCCTTCTTATTTTGGGATTTTGCACTATTTTTTAAAATTTTGTTACTTTGTACATTTTTTCTTTATTGAATTTAATAAATGTAAAAAGTTTTCTTTCTTTTGAGCCAAGGGATTTATGGTTCTCCTCTCCCATTAAGTGATCTTTGTAGGCTTCACAGCTATTTAAGCCTTTTTGAGTTCTCTGTGCCATGATTAAAAATACATGTTGGATATTACACAGATCACTAACAATTCGATTTTTCTTTCCTTTCTTCTACTGTTTTGATGTAAAGACAATAATTATATAAGAAATTGGGGAAAACAGAAGAGTAGAAACAATACAATTTTTATAGAACAACATCTACTTTCCAGAGAGAAAACTGCTTATAGAAATAACCTGTGCTGGTTTCTTTCTGTAAGTAGACACTACATAGAGGGTAAATAACTAGTGCTATAATTTGACATGGTACAGGGTGGGGCCAAGTAAAATCTTCAACATAACGATATTGAATAATCTACCCAGGACTTTAAATCAGGATTTCATATCAATGACTACTAGTCGATATTCGTGTGTCTCGAAAGACAATAGTAAAGAAACAAAAAAAAAAACAAAAAAAAAAAAACAGCACATTTCACTGAGTGGCTGGATAATTCCACTGTAGAGTGTCATTTTCTAGTGAATTGACTACAAGTGAAATTTGTACTCCACTCTTGGCAGTGGCTTTATTTGGCATGCATGGCTTAGACATCTGAGGACGTTAGTTGAATAAAGTGAAAATGCTTGGGATGCCAGCACATTTGAGGATCTCTCTATTACTCACTTGGTCCTACCAAGTAATGTGTAAAATGTGCTTGCGGCGACATAGGTGGAAGCTGTTGAACTTTATTTTTGGTTAACATATACTGTCCAGTTTTCACTACTGTACTGGAGGGTGTTGAGTGCACAGGCCTGTTATACCACCATCTTGCTGTGCTGTGTTACAGAGATGTGGTTCTATTCTCTCTTGTTTAATCTGCTAATCTACTGAAGCTGTCCACTACCTCACTGAACGATAAAATCATGCTAAGTTGCTTCGTGGGACAGCTGATCCTCTGTACAATCAATAAAAGTCCGCTCCTACCCAGCAACTCAAACGCCTTTGTCTAAACTACAAATACAACAAAGAGCGTCATCTGGTGTTCCTTGTACTTTTTCTGCAGCTGTGAAAGAGCTGCGTGTCCACTGTTGATCTGCCCGCCCTGAACCCACACTTTGACTCCGAGAACACTTAGGAAGAAAGACACTTTAGGTACTGAAGAGATCGACTGAGCCATACAATGCTGACAAGTAGCAAGTAAGCATTCTCTCTCTCTCTCTCTGCTCCACCAGTGACGTTTTCAACAGTTCCAGCGAGTTAATCAATCACTGTGAAACCAACACCATACTGTCTTGTCTGACTGAGGCAGAAAAACAGTGTAGTTAGTCTTGCTCAAACTACTGTCTACCAGGTAAGTCTCATGAAGGCATGTAATATCAATGTTTAGTCTAGCAAACTCTCAGTCAATGAAGGCTGGTTTATGTGTGTCATGCACCTCATGAATATTGTCCAGGACACATTGTCTGGTAATTTCACCTTGCCAAGAAGGAAGCTGGAGACTAGCATAGAAGCTTGCTTTTTGAAATGAACTCTGTGCCCCATGCACCAGCAAGGCAGGCAAATCACAATGTCTTCAGAGAGTCATCCATATTCCATATACTAATGCAGTGCCAGTTTAAATACAGTTGCATTGATTATATCATACAACTCAACTTCTAAGTCACATCTCGTTGTGACGGGCTGTTGCTTTGTGGTAGTGGGACCAGAAAATGGCAGTATCCAAAAAAAAAAATAAAAGAATACAGTGATCCCTTTCTATATCGCGCTTCGCCTTTCGCGGTTTCACTCCATCGCGGATTTTATA
Organism: Erpetoichthys calabaricus; assembly: GCF_900747795.2. NCBI lineage: Eukaryota > Metazoa > Chordata > Cladistia > Polypteriformes > Polypteridae > Erpetoichthys > Erpetoichthys calabaricus. Next base: position 152,166,352 of record NC_041399.2, on the reverse strand, counting down.
TGTAAGCATATTTAAATATATATCGCGGATTTTTTGCTGGTTCGCGGATTTCTGCGGACAATGGGTCATTTAATTTCTGGTACATGCTTCCTCAGTTGGTTTGCCCAGTTGATTTCATACAAGGGACACTATTGGCAGATGGCTGAGAAGCTACCCAACTTACTTTTTTCTCTCTCTTGCGCTGACTATCTGTGATCCTGACGTACGGGGTGTGAGCAGGGGGGCTGTTTGCACACCTAGACGATACGGACGCTCGTCTAAAAATGCTGAAAGATTATCTTCACGTTGCTATTTTTGTGCACCTGCTTCCTGAAACGACATGCTGCAAGGTGCTTCGCATACTTAAAAGCTCGAAGGGCACGTATTGATTTTTGATTGAAAAACAAACTCTGTCTCTCTCTATCTCTCTCCCTGCTCCTGATGGAGGGGGGGTGAGCTGCCGCCTTCAACAGCTTTGTGCCACGGTGCTTCGCATACTTAAAAGCCAAACAGCCCTATTGATTTGTTTGCTTTTCTCTATCTATGTGACATTCTGTGCTCCTGACAAGCACTCCTTTGAAGAGCAAGATATGTTTGCATTCTTTTAATTGTGAGATGGAACTGTCATCTCTGTCTTGTCATGGAGCACAGTTTAAACTTTTGAAAAAGAGACAAATGTTTGTTTGCAGTGTTTGAATAACGTTCCTGTCTCTCTACAATCTCCTGTGTTTCTGCGCAAATCTGTGACCCAAGCATGACAATATAAAAATAACCATATAAACATATGGTTTCTACTTCGCAGATTTTCTTATTTCGCGGGTGGCTCTGGAACGCAACCCCCGCGATGGAGGAGGGATTACTGTAATTTAAATAAAGCCAGTCTAAAATGCCTTCTCCAGATTCAAAAACAAAGAAAAAAAAATCACAGGCCAAAATAAGTGCATATCATAAAAAATCTGAAAAGCTCTAGATACATTCTTTAGTTACAGAGCACACACTCAGGGAATACCTAACATTATTTATACGCTGAAAAGGTACCCTATTAGCCAGAATAATTACACAAGTTTGTAGGCCCATTATTTTAGAAAGACGTACTTCTATTAGAATTGCTGGTAAGGCTGTTTATAATGATTTTTAATTACCATGACCATTATTGTTATAAACTGTTACTAATCTTTCTTCATGTTGGTTTCTCTTGCTGGTGTCCTGTGATGACACACGAGGGAGAAGAAGCTGCTATCAGATTGAAACAATAAAACAGAGAGTAACAAAAAGTCCAACTGAAATATTTAAATGGAGATTTAAAAACCAGATAAGCCTTTACGAATTCCAATGAGAAATATAAATGGGAATGACCAAATAAACTGACAATTTGATTTCATACTTCATAATTAGGAGCCAGCTGTGTATAGGATTCGAGTATAATGTTTTAAGTCACCACTTTTAGAACTCTAGACAGAGATGGCAATGAAATGGGCTAAGCAATGGGGAAAGGACACCAGAAAGCTTTGGCTGGTTAGGAAGAGAGTAAATACAGCACTGGAATGCTGTTAAGCAACTTATCACCTAAAGATGAATTTAAACATTAACATGTGATAAGTGCCTCAAAAAACACATCTTTTGAAAACATTTTGGTCATAGTCAAACTTTCTGCCACCTTGCTCCTTTTCCTGGATCTACATGCAATAACCTTGCCAAGCATAGATGTGTTGATTAAAGTTCTCAGGTCTCTGCAAGTGTAAGCTGTATAAGATGCTATAAAAATATAAGTGAAACATAAGTGAAAGTTTGAAAACATTCTACATTCTTTAATCTGTAATCAAGAACACCATACTCTAAAAACTGATTCATGCAGAATTTGTGTAGAAACAAAATGGGTGCTTTAAGAATGTTTCAGAACTTGCCATATTTCACTTAAATTGAAAGTTTTTCATATAATGCATGATACATACAGTATATCAAATTACTTTATGTTTTAATATTTTTACTTACACATCAAATTCCATTTAAACTCCATTATTGCTAAACATGTTCGGAAAGTGAAACTCACTTTTACAAAATATACTAGTATATATTGCACATTTAGCTTCAACCTGACTGAAATATTAAGCTTCCAACATGTTTAAAAAAAACTCATACACACAACAAATAAATTAGTGTCGGTATTAGATAATAACATTATACCTGCTAGTGCATCCTGTGCTTCAAAAAATGTACTTAGACCTCCTTTCACATATGAAAGGCTTCCTTCATTTTTCTTACTGGCCTGTTTTCTAAGGTTATTGGCAGCCATTTTTAGTTGATCGAAACTGAAATTAAAAAACAGTTGGGGAAAATTTAGCTTCTTTTTATTCACAACAAGATGAAAGAAATGGAAAAGATACAGTCACTCAAGGTGATGAATAGCATCTGGCATTTTGGTACATTAATAGCAGGAAACTGACCATTTGCCAAAAGGCTGAAGAACTGAATTTAGCCCCATATCACAGTAACTCAATGTATCTAAGGTCATTAATCAAACCTGAAATGAGACAGACAACTTTATTCTCCGCCATTGCAAGCAGCACATGTTTATGATTGCTACCAAATGTATAAACTACTTTCAGGCTATTTAAAAGATACAAACAGATAGGACTTTTAGAAATTCAGGTAAATGAAATTAGTGAGATTAGCTTATTAACTGTTTATCTACTATAAGCATGCTTCTTGATATCTGAAATATTAAAAAATCCTTCTGTGACTTTTAAGGAATCTCTTATGCTTTATCTCACAACTGTTTCCACAATATTTGATCATAAAAATGTATTATAAAATTTACCCCCCTCATTGCTTTAGCAAATAATTTTTATTAGAAATGCAGGTAAGTATGAACAAACTATCTAGTTATCTTTAGTTCCCAGGAGGAATGGTCATTTCCTTTTAGAAACAAAGCTGTCATTGCCTACATGCTAAAAACAGAAAAGCAGAATCATATTGTATTTTCAAAATATGCTTTTTAAAATAAAATAAAAAAAACAAAACTGGCAAGGAAATTATTACAAAAATAGTGACTAGAGGAAATATGATATAAAATAACAGAAAAGTCAAAGAAATTAATTTTTAAGACATTTAAAATACTAAAAAATGCTCTTTATAAAATAAAAGTAATAAAAAAGAAAAAGTGTACACTGAGCCTCTGGAAAGGAAATACAAAAAGTTAAAAAGTAACACTAAAATGGAATTACATCCATTGTTCTCAAATATTCATTCATTCATTCATCATCTATATTGTAAAATTTGACCTCATCTTATGCATAAAACGGTTTAAATGTATATAATGCAAAATAAAACACCTTGAAGTGCTATTCTTAAACTGATATACATTTGCCACACATACAATGAAGACCTTTGATGAATTATAAAAACATTTTTAAGTAATACAAGTGGCAGATTCAGTTAAAGATATCACTAGTTTTCATGCTTAAATTAAACTGCACAGAAGTATTACTAGTAGAGAGTAAAATTACCTCAATTAAACAAAGTCACAAAAACTTCATTAAATGTCTTCATTCTTTTCATTCACATTTCAAGCTATTAGGTCATTAAATTATCATTTGTAAATTAAGACTAATTCTTTTTTTACATTAATTCAAAACTGAACAAAAAAACAAAAAGCAAGTGATACGCAAAAATGTATGCGTTAAAATTATAGATGCTACACAAAGTAATGTATTTTTTTACCATATGTGCAAGATTTCAGATTAGAGCCAAGTTTAAATTTAAATATCACATATAATGTAGGAATTAAGGAAAAGCACTGTGCATATCAAAGAATCAATTAAAATATATTATTTTATAGTAAATGGTGTCAAATATTGTAAAAATATCAAGCAAACTGTTAACAAAATGTATTGAAAAACAGGACTATTTTAAAAACATCTATGATAAATTACACTAATTAAAACAGACTATCACCAGATTTTTTAATTAGAAATATTTAAAGGATAAAGTACCAAAGTGTATAAAGTTTAAAACAGAATGTCTAAATTGTAATGCACAATCATCATCAACTGTAAATATTTATCCTGCTTGTGACTTTCCGTTTCATTAATCTTATTTTTGTTTCTACATTCAACATCTGCAAGTTGCCAACACCCAGTTTTTGTTGTATATGCATGCAGACGATAAATGTAATGTCCATTTCCTGTTACTGTACCTGGTGAACAAATTCAAGACCCTTTTAATTTGTTTATAAATTTGACAAAGTTCTGTAATGAATATAATTCTGGGCAAAACTAGGTTTTCCTCCAAGGAAAAAATATACGTGTGTTAAGCAAGACAAAGCAAACACATTCTTAGTTTTGTTAAATGATTTTTTTTAAGCAAGGAAATGAAAAAAGGCTGTTGATTTAAAAAAGACAATACTTCTGAATCCACCAATGTTAAAATGATTTGAACATTTCACAGTATGTTTACCTGAGCTTTTTGCAGAAACTAATGAAAGCAGTTGACTTTATATTAAAAAAAATTGGAAATTAATAATCTGAACATTGCTTTCAGGGTCACCCAGCTAGTTGGTGTTGAGTCATAGCTACTGTTCTACAAGGGTCACTGCAATTAAAGTTGAGGGGGGGGGGGGGGGGGGGAACAAATGTATAAGTATTTCTACTATATCCGTAAAGGACCTAAAGAAAGTATTTAACATTTATTTATTAATTTATTGCAGTTAAAATCCGTATAATAATTCCTTTGTAAAATAGAAAGTACAGAATTACATAATAAATAATTACAAAGCTATCATTTCCTGAAACCAGCTGGCTGATAAGACCAGAATGAACTTCACAGAGTGAATAACAGCTGATTAGGCTATAGTTGAATAGACTAATCTGGACAAGAATGATTGAGTATAGTGAAAGGCTGATATAAAATCAATTGCCTACTATGTTTGCCTTTATTCTGCAAAATGTTTGTATCAAACATTTATTCATCATAAAGTTGCATGCTTGAATGTCATGTATGCTTATCATGTTTTCATTCTATAAATACGTGAACACAGATTTGTGAAGTCAGCCTAGCAAAAGAAAGCCATGGATATATTTCAATTGGCTGTTGGCACTTGCCTTCCTTTTCACTGCTCCTATTAAGAGCAATTATGTAAAGTACAATAGTGAAACTAAGTAAAAGAAGTGTTTTAAAGAACATTTAGAGAGAATGGTTGTAAAAACTAAAACTACAAAAGTCAATAACTTCATGCCATCTGCAATTTAATATTTTTATTTTATTAATTTTCATTGTAATCATTCCATACAAACAGATCAATTTATAACCCAACAAATTTGAAAACAAATCAAACCCCACCCCTGAGGAGAGCTTAGCTAAAGGAAAATTTCTTTAAGCTTTTTAATAAGGCAACATTAGACAAAAGAAGGGGAGAAGTAAATATCTATATAAATAAGAGATGGAGAAGGGAGTTAAATGCAATAATAGTTAATTCTCTTATTCTAAAATAATATTGATTAAATCCTGCCAAGTTTTGAAAAAATTTTGTACAGATCCTCTAACTGAAAATTTGATTTTTTCCAATTTCAAATAATATAAAACATCGGTTTCCCACTGACTTATAAGAGGAGAATTAGGATTCTTCCAATTTAACAAAATAAGTCTGCGTGCCAAGAGTGTAGTGAATGCAATCACCATTTGCTTGTCCTCCTCCAATTCAAGTCCATCTGGAAGGACACCAAACACAGCTGTTAGTGGGTTAGGAGGGATTGTGATACTGAGGCTGTCTGAGAGGCACTTAAAAATTTTTGTCCAAAATGATGTTAGTTTGGTGCAGGCCCAGAACATGTGACCCAGTGAGGCAGGAGCTTGGTTGCAGCGCTCACAGGTCGGATCCTGGCCTGGAAACATTTTGGACAGTTTTAAGCGAGACAGATGAGCTCGATATATAATTTTTAGTTGAATAATTCTATGCTTTGCGCATATAGAACTCGAGTGAATTCTCTGCTTTGCTACCTTCCACTCCTTTTCTGATATATTGATTAAGAGATCTTCTTCCCAATGTCCTCTTGGATCTTTGAAAGGTAGGGACTCTAATAAGATTTTATATATTTCGGAAATAGTGTTTGATTCCTCGGAATTGAGCAGTATTTTTTCCAGCATTGTGGAGGGTGCAAGGTGGGGGAAATCTGACAATTTCTGTTTAACAAAATTTCTAATTTGAAGATAGTAAAAGAAATGTGTAGCTGGGAGGTTAAATTTTGAACGTAATTGTTCAAAAGATGTAAATATGTTGTCTATATAAAGATCTCTGAGCATTTAATCCCAAAACTTTTCCAGGTATTAAAAACTGGATATACTTGCGAAGGTTGAAAAAGGTGGTTCCCTTGCAGAGGTGCCACTGATAAAAGATTTTCCATCTTAAAATGCTTCCTAATTTGGTTCCATATTCTGAGTGAGTAAAGCACAATTGGGTTATTAGTATATTTGCGATAACTTTCATTTATTGGAGAGCAGAGCAGGGAATATAAAGAAGTACTACAGGATTTTACTTCTATTGCAGACCAAGCCTGTGTATGTGCATTTATTTGTGTCCAGGTTTTTATGGCTTGTATGTTTGCTGCCCAGTAATAAAACTGAAAATTAGGTAAAGCCATGCCACCTTCTGCCTGAGGTCTTTGTAGGGTCGCTCTTCGGATACGTGGGTGTTTTGAGTTCCAAATGAATGAGGTTATTATTGAATCTAACTGTTTAAAAAACGATTTATTGATATATATTGAAATGTTTTGAAATAAAAAGAGAAGTTTAGGAAGGATATTCATCTTAACAATGTTAATTCTTCCAGCTAGAGTGAGATGAAGGGTTGACCATCTATGCAAGTCTTGCTTAATTTTTTCCATACAGACACCAAAATTTTGTTGATAAAGAGCTTTATGTTTACTTGTGATATTTACCCCTAGGTATTTAAACTGATCTGCTATGGTAAAAGGTAGGGTGTCTAATTTAATATTATATGCTTGTGAGTTCACTGGAAAGAGTATACTTTTATTCAGATTAATTCTAAGACCAGATATCTTTTGAAATTCTGTTAGTGCTGTTAAAACAGCAGGGACAGTGTTTTCTGGGTCCGATATATATAAGACCATATCATCTGCATATAGAGAAATTTTCTGTTCCAGTCCTTCTCTGACAATCCCCTTTATCTGATAAGAATTTCGGCAGTGAACCGCCAGTGGTTCAATAGCGATTGCAAACAACAGTGGCGACAAGGGACATCCTTGTCTGGTACCACGTTCTAGTTTAAAGTAGTCTGAGCAAATTTTATTAATACAAACTGAAGCTTCTGGACTGGTATACAGTAGTTTAATCCAAGCACAAATATTCGGGCCAAACCCAAATTTCTCCAATGCAGTGAAAAGGTAATTCCATTCGATCATGTCAAATGCCTTTTCTGCATCTAATGATAGTAATATCTCTGGGGTGTTTGATTTTGCTGGTGAATATATAACATATGCGATCTGCAATTTGAACACATACCTTGCTGCAGAATGATTCTCTATTAGGTACCAAGTTGCAGAAAAGCTTTCATTGGTGAAATCTCCACTCATATTTGGAAACAAACTCTCCAGCTCTTTGTGCGTTACTTTTCCTCTGAGAAGAGGGAAGAAAACAGTTAGTATTACAAAGCTACAGTAGAAAAAAAAACTTCTAATCACTAGAATCTGAACTTTGCATACAGTGTTAACACTTGATCACACCTGTTTTGCTATACACAACAATGTGGAAAGTTTGTAATACATAAAACCAAAGAAAAACATGAAACTTCAAATCACATACAGTGGAACCTCGGTTCACGAACGTCTCAGTACACGTACAAACCAGGTTCCCTTTCGGTTTGTACATGTTCAGTCTCTCCCTGTGCATTTCCTGTGCAGCGAGCAAGAGAGAGAGCGAGAGAGCGTGACACACACACACACACGCACGCACACACACACACACACACGCACGCACACACACAGGCAGCACGAGACAGAGAGAGCCGCGCACACACACAGGAGTGCTCTAGAGAGACACACACACACAAGCACTCCAGGCTCGCAAAAGAGAGATGCACGCACACACACACAGGCGCGGGAGGCGCACACACAGAGGAGCGTGCTAGAGAGACATACACACAGGCGCTCCAGGCTCGCAAAAGAGAGACGCACGCACACACACAAAGGCGGCGGGAGAGAGAGGCGCGCACATACACAGGAGCACGCTAGAGAGACACACACACAGGCACTCCAGGCTCGCAAAAGAGAGACACACGCACACACACACACAGGCGCGAGAGAGAGCGAGTGAGGGACGCATAAGGTAGAGAAGGCTTGTTTTTGTTTTCAGTTCTATTTACAGTGATCGGTTCGTAGCCTGCATTGTTGCAATGTTACTTTTCTTGGTGGTTTATTAAATTACGGATTTTTCAAATGTTCATTTTTTCCCCTGTGCTTAAAACTCATTAAAAAAAGTGTTTTTAACGAGTGGTTCCTAGCACTACAGCGCGAACTATTGCAGTGTTAGTTTTCTCTGTTGTTCAAGGTTTTCTCAGTGTTATTCAATGTTTTCACATTTAGTTTACCATTACGCTGTGCATTCTATGGTATAATTAACTATATTTGTGCTTAAAAACTAAAAATATATATATTTACATACAGTTTGTACAGTCTGGAACGGATTAATTGTATTTACATACAATCCTATGGGAGAAATTGCTTCGGTTCACGACCAGAGTTTTGGAACGAATTATGGTCGTGAACCGAGGTTCCACTGTACTTCTGAACCCTCTACTTTCAGGTTCTGATGCTGGAAGCAGTAGCCATAAAGCTGATTCCAAATGAAAAAAGATACCATTCTACTGAAGGGCACTCCCTCACCCATATGCTCACACTATAATTTGAGCAACGTTGTCCACAAGCAAAGTTATGAGAGAAAACCCCAATGAGCAAGGGGAGAACATGTAATCTGCCCATTTGGGAATCAAACTGCAGTCCCAGTATTGCAAGGTGTATATACTGTATTATATCATGTCATACCGAATAGGTAAAGCAGATGCGATGCTCACAAGGCCAGTATTTAGCTTCCAAGAGGAACTGAGGGCAATGTTTAATAATTATTCCTAACCACCTTTCACAAACGTGGTATATATTACACAGTATGATAAAGAGAAAATCCTTAAAATATTTTAAAAATACATGACACAGTATCAGCACAACCTCAAAGCACACTAAAAATATTATATTTGAAAAATAACATTAAAAAAAATCTAATTTGGCCATATGCAATCAACAAAAATTAAACTTCCAAAATGAAAAAATAGATTTACCTTTACTTCTATCACCTAACAAATAATAAAACACAGACAAAATTATCAGTTTTGGCTTCAAATCATTTGGATGACATCTTTGCAAAGGAAAAAAAAAATCTATGATACAAGAACCTAAAAATTTCAGACTAACAAGCCATAAAATTAAATAAGATCTGAGACTGGCAAGGATTTGTTTCTAATTAAGCACTTGGTTTAGAATGAAAGCTTGCAGCACCTGAAGCCTTCCAGGTCCAATGTTGCCCACCCTGATCTAAATTATGGTAAATGCAATAAGGTGAAGAAAAAACTGCAGAAACGATTAGTTAAATACCAGAAAGACATGTTACATGTATTGTGAATAAAAATTTGAAACTTTATACTATTACTCCTAGACTGTGCCACTTACGAATGAAGTGTCCCATTGGGGAGACACCACCTTATTGCAAAGCTGTTTGTGTGTGCTGCAATAAATTCACAAATCAATCAAAAGCAATAATAGTATTTTTACATACCGAAGGCCGTCTTTCAAAAAAAATCATAAGTTTCTACGTTGTTTGCTTTCTTTTATTAGTAAAATATCTGCACATGCATATGTTGAGGCCAGCAATACATCACAGCTTAATGAATCTGCTTTTATCAAAAATCCCACCTGCGTCGAGCCACATACAGTGAAAGGCAGGGAGAAAATTCTTTGTTAGTTGTGGTAATTACAACTCAAAGACACATGATATCCTATATGGTGTTCCACAAGGCTCTATCCTGGGTCTGCTGCTCTTCTCAATCTACATGCTTCCATTAGGTCAGATTATCTCAGGGCACAACGTGAGCTACCACAGCTATGCTGATGATACACAACTGTATTTATCAATTGCACCTGATGACCCCAAATCTCTTGATTCACTAACACAATGTCTGACTTGTATTTCAGAATGGATGAATAGTAACTTTCTCAAGTTAAATAAAGAGAAAACTGAAATCTTAGTGATTGGCAATAATGGATACAATGAGGCTATTAGAAATAAACTGGAAGCATTAGGATTAAAAGTCAAAACGGAGGTAAAAAGCTTAGGGGTAACTGTTGACTGTAATCTAAATTTTAAATCGCATATTAATCAGATCACTAGGACAGCATTTTTTCACTTAAGAAACATAGCAAAAGTTAGACCTCTTATATCACTGAAAGATGCTGAGAAATTAGTTCATGCGTTTGTTTTCAGTCAACTAGATTACTGTAACGCACTCCTCTCAGGACTACCCAAAAAAGACATAAATCATTTGCAACTAGTGCAGAATGCAGCTGCTAGAATCCTTACCAGGAAAAGAAAATCCGAACACATCTCTTCAGTTTTGATGTCACTACACTGGTTACCTGTGTCATTCAGGATTGACTTTAAAATTTTGCTTATGGTTTATAAAGCCTTAAATAATCTCGCCCCATCCAATATATCGGAATGTCTGATGTTTTATATTCCAAATTGCAACCTCAGATCCTCAACTGAGTGTCTCCTTAGAATTCCAAGAGCAAAACTTAAAAGAAGTGGTGAGGCGGCCTTCTGCTGTTATGCACCTAAAATCTGGAATAGCCTGCCAGTAGGAATTCGCCAGGCTAATACAGTGGAGCACTTTAAAAAACTGCTGAACACACATTACTTTAACATGGCCTTCCCATAACTTCACTGTAATTTAATCCTGATACTCTGTATATCCAATTAATTATAATAACTATTCATGGTGGCTCTAAAATCTGTACTAACCCCTACTCTCTCTTCTGTTTCCTTTTCTGGTGTCCTTTTGGTGGTGGTGCATCTACTCAAAGCACCGTGATGTTCCAACAATGATGGATGGATTAAAAGCCAGAAGTCTGTATGACCATCAGCATCAAGTGACTCCGTGAGAACCCTAACTACAAAGAGGACTATTTCATTTATGTTAGGTAGAATGCCCAGAGGGGACTGGGCGGTCTCGTGGCCTGGAACCCCTACAGATTTTATTTTTCTCTCCAGCTTTCTGGAGTTTTTTTTTTTTGTTTTTTCTGTCCACCCCGGCCATCGGACCTTACTCCTTTTCTATGTTAACTAATGTTGCCTTATTTTAATTTCTTATTTTGTCTTTTATTTTTCTTTCTTCATTATGTAAAGCACTTTGAGCTACTTTTTGTATGAAAAGGTGCTATATAAATAAATGTTGTTGTTGTTGCAACAGTTGTTTGGAGAGATTGTTTTGGTGCAAGAGACTAAATGTTTCCAAAATGGAGTGCACCTTGTGCAAAGCAATGTAACTTTGTAATGCTACGGAATAGGAAATCTAAACTTGGTACAATGATAGCTGACAGACAGACAGGGCACAAAAGAAAATTGATTCTAGGGCTATGCATCATAAAATGTCTTGTTAAGTAATATAAAATCCCGTTCTTTGGGGAGAAAGCCCTACAGCCCTATTTTTTTTTTGTTTTATTTAGTTAATATTGGTGTAAACAAAGATTTGTATTCATAGAAATTCTTTCTTTTAAAGATTTGGAGTGTTATACTTACCATTCTTCAGTCATTGGCAACTCTTTAATTACATAAGCAGAATAATTGCTATCCATTTTTGGGTATTAAATTTAGACACAATAATGCCAAGAAAACCAGTAAATGTCAAAGGTCTTGAATACACCAGCAAGAAATGATGTTAAAATTAACTAGAAGAAAAGCCCTATTCTTCAACAAGTATAAATAGGGATATGTTAGAGTTAAAAAAAAACCTAAATGAATATATTGAATAAAAAATAATTTCCATTGTCATTTAATTGAATGACAATATGATAATTATTTTTATAAACATCATAATAAAATAATAGAAATGTTAGCTCTCTGTCAGGATTGGTAGGACTATCATCATGAACAAAACTGTTCCATATCCTTAACAGCCATTTACTGCCTCTTGTAAGAAACAAATTTTATACTTTTACTACATAAGACTGCTTTCTTTTAAAATTTGCCAAAACCGGAGTATATGAAGGATTTTTTTTTTAATTCAGAAATATTTGTAGCTTTTTTCAAAGCATACAAAGTAAAATGTGCTTAATGCTGTGGTTATTAAAAACTCTATTGTCATTGCAATCCAGAAATCGTTCTAAGCCAAAAACAAACGAACAAGGGTGGCCAGTAAAATGTATTTATTGCTTCAGTACAGCCTAAGTTTATTTTTCAAGACAGATTCCCAGATAAAATTATGCTACATTCTTGGCTGGCTGAAGCAAACCGGATTGACAGTTAATGAAGGGATTTTCAAGTTAAGAGTACATGTAAGGGGGATGGGAGGAGGGAAGTGACAAAGTTCCATAGTTTTGGAATAACATTATTAAAAGAACGGAACACAAAACCAGGCTTTTAACAAGTAAAAACAACCAAACTAACAAAAAAGGAAGATATGTTTTATTAAACAACTGAGTGCAAATGAGAAACAAAATGGGGAACAGTCAGAGGATCAAAACCAAATGCTTTGCTTAGTCTACTATAATACTATTAAAAGAACTGAACATAAAACCAGGCTTTTAACAAGTAAAAACAGCCAAACTAACAAAAAAGGAAGATATGTTTTATTAAACAACTGACTGCAAATGAGAAACAAAATGGGGAACAGTCAGAGGATCAAAACCAAATTGCTTTGCTTAGTCTACTATAATACTATAATAATTGTTACAACAAACCAAACTATGAATGAATATTATTTTAATATAAAAACTACTTATATCAGTTATTCCAAACAATTTCTTTCTTTTAGCAGCCAAACAGTTAAATAAGACACTACCTGTAAAAATTAGCCAGCACTTAAATAATTAAGCACTTAAAAGACACAATTCATACAAATCAGTGAAAAAATGATCATTTATTACTAATTAGACTTACTTTAAAAAGACCTAATGGCGTTTTGCCTATAATATACAAAATTCATACAACTGAAAAGATCAAACTAATATTCTTTATATAATCATATTCAAAAAGAAAAAGACATTAATGAACTTCATTAAGTATCTGTGCAGTTTTAACTGACATAAATCTCCATGCTTTTCTATTATATTATTTAGTACTTGCCACTAGGTGGCAATGCATGATAGTCCTACTGTAAAAGAATGCACAAATACTGTAGTAAAACAGAATTTCAGCACATGTTGATAGATTTACACACTTTTTTTTTTTCTTTCCCTGATATTCGTATTTTCTAAAGAGGTAAATTAGCAACCTGTTGAAATGGAGAGAACTGCTGGATCACAATTTTGACACCTGAGCTTGAATTAGTAGAATAGTCAATAAATGTGTGAAACGAGCATGTTCTCCTAGTGTTTTTGTAGGTTTAATTCAGGTAATTCGGTTTCAAAGATTTGTGAATCAGTAACTCCAAAATGAGTGTAAATAAGGTTACCCTACGATAGACTTATTTATGGGAAAGGTTTTTTATTTCAACCTTACGCAGTCAAGTTGTCTTCTAGTTTACCATAAGCCTACTGTATAATGAAATAACCTGTTACAAAAATGAATGGCCGGCTTACCTGACAAATTATAGGAAAGAAATGAAAAACTGTAAGTGATGCTGCTAATAAAGACTGTCACTAACCTCTTGCTCTATAAAACTATTTTAGAGAGCACATCTCATAGGCATAGGCAAAGAGCCCTGTAAAGAAAGCAAAAAGAAGTGCCATTTTTTGTTATTATAAGAGTTTAATGAATGTAAGTGGTTGAATTTACTGAAAATTATGATAGCTAAGTCCATTTAGCTGAATTAAGTTGCTCTATCCATCCATCCATTATCCAACCCGTTATATCCCAACTACAGGGTCACAAGGGTCTGCAGGAGCCAATCCCAGCCAGCACAGGGCGCAAGGCAGGAAACAAACCCCAGGCAGGGTGCCAGCCCACCGCAGGGCGCACGCACACACACACACACACACACACACACACACACACACACACTAGGACAATTTAGGACTACCAATGCACCTAACCTGCATGTCTTTGGACTGTGGGAGGAAACCCACGCCGTCACGGGAAGAACATGCAAACTCCATGCAGGGAGGACCCGGGAAGTGAACCCAGGTCTCCTTACTGCAAGGCAGCAGCGCTACTCACTGCTAAGTTGCTCTAATCTAATCCAAATATGTAGAACTAATGTACAGCACCCAAATAGGTGGCAAAATGCTACTCATGTACAAGTACATTATTAAGTAAGATTTATTTAGTTATACAAGCCTTTCATAGAATTTCCCAGACCACTCAACACAAACCAAGTAAAGTCAAACCAAGCCAGCCAGTGTAACCCAGATATCCATATAACCCTTTAAATAGTGATGGGCGATTCATGAATGTTCTAAGTCAAACTAATTGATTTGTAAACAAAAAACTATGCTGAGTTCAATAGGCGTGCATATGCATGATGATGTCAGAATCTTTCGCTTCACAGGTAGATCTATAAAATGCGCATTCAGATATGGCCCATCTGATTCATGGTTCTTTTCAAGACTGAACTGAATCATTACCAGCAAATGAGGTCTCTGTTACTGGCAATTCTCTCATTCATCTTACAAGTACAATACAACAACAACAAAAACACATTTATATTAGAATGTATCAATTGTTTGCTTTGTATAATTTGTTACTGGCTTTGTTTTAAACAGAATATACAGTATAAACATAATACTAAGCTAATATGCTTATGTTCCTTCATACATTCAGCAAAGCAGTTAGACAAAAATTAAACTGTATAAAATATTATTGTAATTTCAAACATTAATTTGCTTTCAACTTTATTTTAATGCACTTTTTAGAGCTCATTGAATATACCTCAAGTTCAAACTGAATCATTACCAGAGAATAAGGCACATGATTCTTGTCCATTTGATTTACAAACATATTTTTTGCAAAAGAGACACATGATTCTCATTCATTTGACTTATGACTTGAATCATTACCAAAGAACAAGGCAAATGACCGTCATTCACTAAGGATTTTCACGTATAACCTTATTTCAATCATGCCTTGTGCACTGAAACAAGACAGGATATCATGTTATGAAATATCACCATTTTAAATATAATCATTTATTACATATAATAACATATTAATTATACAGTGGAACCTCGGTTCACGACCATAATTCGTTTCAAACCTCTGGTCGTAAACCGAAGTAATATCCCCCATAGGACTGTATGTAAATACAATTAATCCATTCCAGACCGTACGAACTGTATGTAAATATATATTTTTTTAAAGATTTTTAAGCACAAATAAAGTTAATCACACCATACAATGCACAGTGTAATAGTAAACTAATGTAAAAACATTGAATAACACTGCCACAAACACCCAGGTTCCCTGCTCAGCTGCACGTGCAGGCTCGCTCTCTCTCAGCAGCATGCGAGCCCTCTCTCTTTCTCTCTCTGTCTCTCTCTCTCAGCAGCACGTGAACCCTATCTCTCTCTCAGCAGCATGCGAGCCCTCTCTCTCAGCAGCACGTGAGCCCCCTCTCTCTCTGTAACATTGCAGCAGTTCGCGCTATAGCCTTACAACCCGATCACTGTATAAACACTTTTTTTTTTTTAAATGAGTTTTAAGCACAGGGGAAAAAAAAAAAGGAACATTTGAACAAATCCGAACTTTATTTAAAAGTCAACCAAGAAAGTAACATTACAGGAGTTCACACTAATAGCATTACAACCCGATCACTGTAAACACTCTTTTTAAATGAGTTTTAAACACAGTGGGGAAAAAAGGAACATTTGAACAAATCCGAACTTCATTTAAAAGCCAACCAAGAACGTAACATTACATGAGTTCACACTAATAGCATTACAATCCGATCGCTGTAAACACTTTTTAAATGAGTTTTAAGCACAGGGGAAAGAAAGGAACATTTGAACAAATCCAAACTTTATTTAAAAGCCAATCAAGAAAGTAACATTGCAGGAGTTGACGCTAATAGCATTACAACCCGATCACTGTAAACACTCTTTTTAAATGAGTTTTAAGCACAGGGAAAAAAATGAACATTTGAAAAGAGAGAAAAGTAACATTGCAACACTTTCTTCTCACCACTCTTCACTTGCTTAGAAGCCATGGTTAACTGCAAAAGCACACGAAATACTGTAGAGCACAAAGAGTTCACAGGTAAAGCACGCACGTCTGACTGAGAATAATGAACAGGTACAGGCTGAACACGTGCTTAAATACAGTAATCGGCGTGTACGAACCGGAAGGGAAATTAAATAGAGCACAAAGAGTTCACAGTGAAAGCACGCACGCACGCACATGCAAGCACACATGTCTGACCGAGAACAATGCAACATGTGCGGAAATCATCGGCGTGCACAAATCGAAAGGGAAACTGGCTTGTTCGTATACCGAGTGTGTGGTCATGAACCGAGGCAAAAGTTTGGCGAACTTTTTGGTCGTAAACCGAGTTGTACGTGTACCGAAACGTTTGTGAACCGAGGTTCCACTGTACTTGCAATGGGATCAGAGAACACCACCATCACCCAAACCTAGGACCTACTGCATGGCTGTTTCCTGCTTTTCTTTTCTTACCTAAGTAACTCGTGAATTTGATTAAGCAAGTCTGAGAATCAAAATGAGACCAGATGAAATTTAGCTTATGCAAAGAATCCTTCATGTTGAAGGTTTTCTAAATTGGCTTTTTCTAGTGTTTTCCAATATTTTGCACTGATCCAGAAAAATTAATGTAAAAGATAAAAATTGACTAGTACCCTTCAAGACAAACTCTGTAATAATCCTACACTTACTAACACTGTATTGATTAAGAGATACTGACCTGCCTAATTTGTCTTTAGACTTTTGGTGGAAAATGACAAAATATCACAGAAAGCACACTAGCCAAGAATTAAAGTGAATTCCAAGACTGGGAGATGGCAAAACTACCACTATGCCAGCTGCATCAGACTGTTTTGAAACAAAGTTAGAAGCATAATCTTTAACTGTACTGCTTTTCCAACTTCAGGGATGTCTGTTTAACTCCTACAGCTGGACATCATTATATAATCATCAAGTCATCAACAAGTCCTTCCATGAGAACCCTGAATACAATGAGGACTGATTGATGGCATTTATGTTAGGTAGAATGCCTAGAGGGGGCTGGGCGGTCTCATAGCCTGGAACCCCTGCAGATTTTATTTTTTTCTCCAGCCTCATTGGCCATCGGACCTTACTTTTATTCTATATTAATTAGTGTTCTCTTATTTTAATTCTTATTTTGTCTTTTTTTCTCTTTCTTCATCATGTAAAGCACTTTGAGCTACATTATTTGTATGAAAATGTGCTATATAAATAAATGTTGTTGTTGTATCTATAATGGGCTTTCTCTGGGTATTTATGTTTATTCGCATATCCCAAAAGGTTGAAGATTATATTGATTTTGTGACTCTACCTAAAGCAGTGTAACTGAGTGCCAGCAGCATTTAGAAAACTATGCTTATTAGAAACAATATTCTTAAGAAACAATATTTTTAAATAACCCTATAAGCAAATACAGATATTAAAATACATTAAACATTATGGAGAGGCCTTGTCTTACAGAAGGGATTATGCCCCCGCAACCCCTACATATTCCAGTTTTAATCAAAATTAGAAATGCTTATCTGAGATTACTGTGACATGTTTCATTTCAAAATAATGACACTTAATAGCAGGTGTAAACTGTAATAGCCTTACACATATTAAGGGCAGATAAGAGATCTGAAATGACACATTTTTAAGGTATAAAAGGAAACAATTCTAGGAAAGACAGGTGTGTTCATGGGAAAGGAGGCAACAGTGAGAGGTTTAATTAGAATTATTTTTGGATATTTTATGTTACGGAACCTAAACCAGAAACTCCAGAATAACTTTAATATTATTATTTTTAAAGAACTAAAGTACTATGTAACTTTGGGACTGCCTGAATATTTTTTTACCTTAAAGAATTAAATGAAATGTTTTGATGACAGACTAACTTTAAAAGTGTTAAAATATTTACCAAATTATTGTGAAATTATTAACAAGATTTTAATCAAATAGATTATTTTCTATAATACAACTGTAATCATACTTTTATTAGAAACAGTAAAAAAAAAAAGTAATTATGGATCACATGGAACTGAAAACAAATATACTACAGCAACAAAGGAAACTTGATATTATATTATGACAAGTTCTCTCCCTCACATAAGAGAGAGAGAGAAAGAGAAAGAAGGTACTTCATTTTAAATGATTTAAACAATATTCAGGCACTTCTGCTAAATAAACATATGCTTTGTTAATAATAAAGGCTGCAGATGAAAGAACATGAACGATAAGGAAGCAAAAATCCCAGCAGGCCAGCTCAACTATTCCGTTTCTGAATGTTTAAACTGGACATACAGGAACCCTGTTTGACTGACAACTAACTCTAATTTGTATTTTAAAAAAGAAAGGATTTTCTTCAGATGGAAACTTCATGCATTTAGGGACTGCTCCATTCATCTGCATAATTGGCAAGAAATCAAAAAAGAGAAAAAAGAAAAGAAAAAAGCCATCTCACTTTTAAGGATTTAATTCTGCAAAGAAATGGTCTCACAAAGTATTATTTAGCAAATTCAAGTGAAAGCCCTTGCACTTTAAACTTTGAGGAAAAACTCTGTTTTCATTACTTGCTGAAAATCTTTTATCAAACTAAATTAAATAAAAATGTAAATACATTAGATCAAGCTACTTTAATATGACAATGTTTCATAATCCAAAACATAAACTGAACAATATACATAATTAAAGAAAGAACAGAGACCTTGCACTTTAAGATTTTAAAGCAGACAAAAAATGAGCAGAGCTTGTCATGTGCCTTGTTTATAAAACACTGGAATTATACTACCTTATTTTCTGCACTTTTCTGAAAAGTGCGCAATATTCCATGTAAGTTAAATATTTTCCTTTGTCAGCCCCAGGAAATTTCCATGAACATTTGCATTGTAATTACTGATGCTAACTCATTCTTTTCAGCACTTTATTAATTAGATCATCAAGAAATCCTTAGGATCTTATCTCAGATGTTCTTTAAATCAAAAATTATTGTAATATTGCAGTATTTCTTTGAATTACCTAGTATCTAATACAGAGATTACACTAACCCTCAGATCAAGAATGGCTACATTAGCAATTCATTTTACTAATTTTAAATATGTATCATATGTGCTTAAACACTTACTTTAATTTACTACTTTTACAAAAGAGGGATTATTTTATTTTATTTAACTACTTTGACACACTCACAAAGAACCAAGTAAACTATCATTCAAATTTATGCAAAAAACAGGTTATTACATTACTTCTGTCTTAACGAGAAGGAACCCTGACATTCAAATACAAATTTGTTCTGAAACCAGCTATTACATTGGAATTTCTACAGTATCTACAAACATTGCAATGACGAGTCAAAAGTTATATTAGAATAGTACATAAACATATTAAAATATTATTAGGCAAAATTTAAATCTGCTTTATTTATTATTATTTATTAATTATCAACATTATTTACTGCATTATGTTTGCCAGAGTGTTTAGGTTTGTATGGAAATAAATTACTTAAATGGAAAAAAGTATGTTGCTCCTGTCTTAACTCTTATTTTCTCAATAATCCCACTTTATGTCTTTAAAAATGTTATTTTTAATATCCTTTAATGCACAAAAGTGCTTCTCTAGACAAAGAGATTTTAAATCCAGAAGAGTACAAACAACACTTTACTTGCTCATTTTGACAACTTGCTTACTGAATTAATGACAATAGAGATTATTTGACTACCTTACATATAAATCATAAATATTACTTTTTTTTCCTAACCAAAGCCAATTTTAGAATAGTGTGATTGAAAATAAAGCTTTACCAGAACAGCTTTCATTTCTATACAATTTTTTTAACTATTTGCCTTAAAAACAACAGAGACAACATAAAGTTTTAAAAATAAAATCTCTAACTCAGCTCTTGTCACTTATATTTCCTTCAAAAGTAAATCAGACATCTGGGACCTTTTAGATTTACTTCAAGAGTGCAGAAAGAAGCAAATGAGAAGATAATTAAGTGAGAAGTTCAGTAATAGTCAGGGGTCAGGGTTTGAAAATTCAGAGTTGCAGTATCAATGGGTATTCATAGCAACAAGTCTAAACTTGTGACTGGATAGCCATGGATTACCTGCCGGTAGCTGGAAAACCAGCATGCCCAGTACATACAATCACATTACTCTGGCATGTATGGCCATACAGCCTCATAGAAAAATGGGGCAACCTTTTTCTTATTTATTTATTTAACATTCACACACAGATACCCAGGCTCCTGCTTAACTTTAACAAGTATGGCTGATCAGCAGCCAGATACCCTTCAACCCAATTAAAAAATATCCTTCATCTGGTGAAACCTCTTCTCAGCTATAAAGAAGAAAAAGAGTTTAATGCTTCAAGTAGTATTAACATCACTGCTTTTGGTTCATAATAATTTTAAAATTTGATGCTCCTGCATTATCAATAATTCTAATGTCACTTCAAACGTGTTCAAACACTGATGGTATGCTGAAGCATCAAATGATAAATTAATGCTGTGTTTTACAAAAAATGTCCAAGAACTGCAACACAATGTGATCCTGAATTTTTCAAATAATTTGCATTTATAACTACCATATATGGTCTGAAAATTTGGTGCCAAGGTCCTAGAATTTTATTGCAGAGATTGAGAGCTTGGTGTACATAACATGCATCTATATTTTCTACAGCTTATGTTTTACTGTGAGTTGAATCGTTTTAGCTTACTTGTGATCGGAGAGATGTGAATATACTCTCCAAGTGTGTGAAAATACTGCCAAGAACAGGATATGGGGCATGTTAATGTTTTGTTAATATCATTCTATCAATTCAACAGCAGGGAAAAAATCTTCTGACAACCCAATACCAATGTTATAAAATCATCTGATTATATACTGTAGAAACAGATAATACCCACGTCTCTGGTTTAATTCCAAGAGGATCACTTGGTGAGATGGATAAGGGGGAAATTCCTTTTTTTCTATTCATACGCATGGTACTACAGTCCATTTCCTCAACCCAAACTGCCGAAGGTTGATCAAGATCTGAAAACAGACAAAATGAGATCTTAACTATAAGGTTCTATTACACTATCACAGGTTCTGAGACATTAGAGTAAAAACGTCAGGGAAAAAAAAAATGAATTTCATGTCTACTTACTTTTAGGTGCCTTTTTTTATTTTTATTTTTAAATTTTTATTGATTTTATTGAAATCACATAACATTATATACAAATAGATCAATTTTACAAGAATAGGACTGAAGATGAATCAACCCCCACCCCTGAGAAAGAGAGCATGGGAAGCAGAATAAAACTTAAACCTAGTAAAAATAAGCAAATAGATAGATTAATAAGTGAATATAGATAAATGGAGAAGTAAAAGAAAAAAAGAGAATAGGGGGAGAATCTGCTTCCTCAGTGCTTTAAAAGCTTATTCTAAAATGTTACTGATTAGATCCTGCCAGGTTTGGACAAATTTCTGCACAGATCCTCTAAGTGAGAATTTTATTTTTTCCAATTTCAAATAATATATAACATCAGTTACCCACTGACTTAAAAGAGGAGAGTTAGGATTCTTCCAGTTGATCAAGATAAGTCTCCATGCCAATAGTGCAGTAAAGGCAATTACAGTTTGTTTGTCCTTCTCCACTTTAAGCCCATCTGGAATAACACCAAACACAGCTGTTAGTGGGTTAGGAGGGATTGTGACACCAAGGCTGTCTGAAAGGCATTTAAAAATCTTGGTTCAAAATGATGTTCATTTGGTGCAAGCCAAAAACATGTGACCCAGTGAGGCTGGAACTTGATTGCAGCGTTCGCAGGTTGGATCTTGCTCTGGAAACATTTTGGACAAATTTAAGCGAGACAGATGTGCCTCAATATATAATTTTTAGTTGAATAATTGTATGCTTTGCACATATGGAGCTCGAGTGAATTCTCTGCATTGCTATCTTCCACTCCTTTTCTGATATGTTGAGGGAGAGATCCTTTTCCCATTGTCCTCTTGGACCTTTGAAAGGGAGGGACTGTAAAATAATTTTATATATTGCAGAAATGAGCAATATTTTTTCCAGCACAAAGGGAGGTGGGAGATGAGGAAAATTGGGCAGGTTCTGTTTAACAATGTTTCTAATTTGAAGATAGTGAAAGAAATGTGTTGCTGGAAAGTTAAATTTAGAATGCAATTGTTCGTAGGATACAAAGACATTGTCTATGTACAGATCTCTATGTGATGTAATTCCAAATGTTTTTCAGACATTAAAAACTGTACATGTTTGCGAGGGTTGAAAAAGGTGGTTCTCATGCAGAGGTGCCATCGATAAAAGATTCTCTACCTTAAGATACTTCCTACATTGGTTCCAAATTCTGAGTGAGAGAAGCACAATTGGGTTGTTAGTATATTGACGATAACTTGCATTTATTGGGGCGCAAAGCAAGGAATATAAGGATGAACTGCAGGATTCTATTTCTATTGTAGACCAAGCCTGCATATGTTCATCTATTTGTGTCCATGTCCAGGTTTTAATATGTTGTATGTTTGCTGCCCAGTAGTAAAACTGAAAGTTAGGTAGAGCCATGCCACCTTCTGCCTTTGGCCTTTGCAGGGTCGCTCTTTGGATAAGTGAATGTTTTGAATTCCAAATAAATGAGGTTATGGTTGAGTCTAATTTCTTAAAGAACGATTTATTGATGTATATTGGAATATTTTGAAATAAAAAGAGAAGCTTAGGGAGGATATTCATCTTAACAATGTTAATTCTTCCAGCTAAAGTGAGATGAAGGGTTGACCATCTATGCAAGGCTTGCTTGATTTTTTCCATACAGACAGTGAAATTTTGTTGATAAAGAGCTTTATGTTTACTTGTGATGTTTATCCCTTTATATTTTAACTGATCTGCGATGATAAAAGGGAAGGAGTCCAATCTAATATTGTGTGCTTGAGAATTCACTGGAAAGAGCACACTTTTAGTCAAGTTAATTCTGAGACCAGAAATCTTTTGAAATTCTGCTAGTGCTGTTAGGACTACAGGCATAGTATTTTGTGGGTCTGATATATACAGTACCATATCATCTGCCTATAGAGAAATTTTCTGTTCAAGTCCTTCTCTGATAATCCCCTTTATCTCATAAGCATTTCGAAAGTGAACTGCCAGTGGCTCAATGGCAGTTGCAAAAAATAGTGGTGACAAGGGGCATCCTTGTCTGGTACCACGTTCTAGTTTAAAGTAGTCTGAATTAATGTTGTTAATACAAACTGAAGCTTCTGGATTGGTATACAGTAGTTTGATCCATGCACAAATGTTCGGGCCAAACCCAAATTTCTCCAATGTAGTGAAAAGGTAGTTCCATTCAATCATATCAAATGCCTTTTCTGCATCCAAGGATAATAAAATCTCTGGGATGTTTGACTTTGCGGGCAAGTATATTACATTAAACAAGCGTCGGAAATTGGACGCTAAATGCCGGTCTTTAATAAATCCAGTTTGATCTTGTGATATTACTGAAGGCAGCACTTTCTCCATCCTTCTAGCTAGGACTTTGGAGAGTATCTTAACAACATTATTCAGAAGTGAAATTGGTCTGTATGATGCACATTGTAATAAGTCCTTATTTTGTTTAGGAAAGGCAGTGATTGCTTGACGAAAAGTTTGAGGTAGAATTTTATTGTCTCTAGCTTCTGTGAATGTTGCTAATAGGAGGGGAGCTAGCTGAGCGGAGAACTTCTTACAAAATTCGGCAGGGTAGCCATCGGGGCCTCTAGCAACTCTGGCAGCGCCAGAGGTTTATCCAATTCCTCTGCACTAAGAGTATCTATTTGTGGTATCTCTAATGAATCCAGAAATGCATTAGATTGTGTCTTGTCTTCTTTAAACTCAGTAGAATATAAGGATTTATAGTAGTCTCTAAACGTGTGCATTATATTTTTATGGTCAATGATTATGTCTCCGTTTGTGTTGGTAATTGCTGGGATTGCATTGCGAACTTCTTGCTTGTGGATTTGTAGAGCTAAAAGCTTATTAGCTTTCTCTCCATGTTCATAGTAATGATGTCTTGATTTAAAAATTAGTTGTTCCGTTTCTTTAGCTGTTAAGAGGTTAAGCTCTGAATGCAGAGCCTGCCTTTTCCTATGAAGAGCCTCACTTGGACACTTGGCATGTTCTTGATCTATTCTAGTAATTTTGTTGGTTAGCTTTGATACCTGCTTGCTCTCCAGTTTATTTCTGTGGGAAAGATTTAAGATAATCTGTCCTCTTAAGAAGGCTTTCAGGGTTTCCCAGAGTATCCCTGCAGAGACCTCTGAGGATAAATTTGTCTCTAACCTCCTGGACTCTTTCGATTTGAGACAGCTCGTTAATCAGCCTACACATAAAGCAGGTCATACGTTAGACTTAGTGATTACTAAAGGACTAAAAGTTGATATAAAGCAGGTCATTGATATGGGTCCATCAGCCCATTTTCTTCTACTTTTTAATACAGAAATAATGATAGAAAACACTCATGAGAAGCATATTGTTAAAAAACGCTTATTTGACTCATCAGCAGCTTTATAACTTACAAACATTCTAAGCAATCAGTCCGTTTATAGTGCCAACTATAATAGCGAGGATAATGTAAATAGTAAGGTGGAAAGATTTAATACTAAAATGAGAGCTGCTGTTGACATAGTTAGCACCTGAAAAGACAGTTAAAAAATTTTCTAGCATTGTTATACCATGGAAGACCCAAAGAGTGTCTGATTTAAAGAGAGCATGCCATAGAGCTGAGCGTAAATGGAGGAAGACTAAACTAACTATCCACTATGAAATATTAAAAGTTAAAATAACAGAATACAATAACACAGTCCATCTTTCTCTAAGATTATAAATAACAATGCTAGTAATCCCAGAGTCTTATTCTCGACGATTGATCGTCTGTTAAACCCAGGTAACTCAAAGGAATGCCTCCTAAGTACTTCCAGTAAAACCTGTGAGGCTACTGCTGTATTTTTCAATCAAAAAATTAATGATATTAGAAATAACATAGTATATCTCCCCAACACTAAGATGCCTCCTAAACCCCAGTATTCTGTTATAAACACATTAAAACTCTTTCACTAGGATAGATTTACCTGATTTACATAAAATAATTTCTCAAATGAAACCCTCCACCTGCGTCCTTGACCCAATACCAACAAATTTTTTCAAAGAAGTATCGGGCGTGCTATTTGATAATGTTCTTGACATAGTAAATTCGTCATTAGATACAGGGGTCTTCTCAGACTGTCTTAAGACTGCTGTAGTTAAACCCCTACTTAAGAAAAATAATCTTGACCCCTCTGCTCTTGAAAATTTTAGACCCATCTCTAACCTGCCTTTCTTAAGTAAAATTCTAGAGAAGGCGGTCATTATGCAGTTAAATGAGCACCTTAATAAACATTCTATTCTTGATAAATTTCAGTCAGGTTTTAGAACAAATCACAGCACAGAAACTGCACTCGTTAAAGTAGTAAATGATTTGCAGGTAAATGCAGACAGAGGTCATTTATCTGTTCTCATCCTCTTAGATCTGAGTGCCGCATTTGACACCATTGACCATAATATTCTTAAAAATCGCCTTAATCAATGGGTGGGCCTCTCTGGCAGCATCTTAAATTGGTTTGAACCCTACCTGGCAGGGAGAAAATTCTTTGTTAGTTGTGGTAATTACAACTCAAAGACACATGATATCCTATATGGTGTTCCACAAGGCTCTATCCTGGGTCCACTGCTCTTCTCAATCTACATGCTTCCATTAGGTCAGATTATCTCAGGGCACAACGTGAGCTACCACAGCTATGCTGATGACACACAGCTGTATTTATCAATTGCACCTGATGACCCCCGATTCTCTTGATTCACTAACACAATGCCTAACTTGTATATCAGAATGGATGAATAGTAACTTTCTCAAGTTAAATAAAGAGAAAACTGAAATCTTAGTGATTGGCAATAGTGGATACAATGAGGCTATTAGAAATAAACTGGATGCATTAGGATTAAAAGTCAAAACGGAGGTACAGAGCTTAGGGGTAACTGTTGACTGTAATCTAAATTTTAAATCACATATTAATCAGATCACTAGGACAGCATTTTTTCACTTAAGAAACATAGCAAAAGTTAGACCTCTTATATCATTGAAAGATGCTGAGAAATTAGTTCACGCGTTTGTTTTCAGTCAACTAGATTACTGTAACGCACTCCTCTCAGGACTACCCAAAAAAGACATAAATCATTTGCAACTAGTGCAGAATGCAGCTGCTAGAATCCTAACCAGGAAAAGAAAATCTGAGCACATCTCTCCAGTTTTGATGTCACTACACTGGTTACCTGTGTCATTCAGGATTGACTTTAAAATTTTGCTTATGGTTTATAAAGCCTTAAATAATCTCGCCCCATCTTATATATCGGAATGTCTGACACCTTATATTCCAAATCGTAACCTCAGATCCTCAACTGAGTGTCTCCTTAAAATTCCAAGAGCAAAACTTAAAAGAAGTGGTGAGGCGGCCTTCTGCTGTTATGCACCTAAAATCTGGAATAGCCTGCCAGTAGGAATTTGCCAGGCTAATACAGTGGAGCACTTTAAAAAAGTGCTGAAAACACATTACTTTAACATGGCCTTCTCATAACTTTACTGTAATTTAAATCCTGATACTCTGTATATCCAATTCATTATAATAACTATTCATGGTGGCTCTAAAATCTGTACTAACCCCTACTCTCTTCTGTTTCCTTTTCTGGTGTCCTTTTGGTGGTGGCTTGCGCCACCACCATCTACTCAAAGCACCATGATGTTCCAACAATGATGGATGGATTAAAAGCCAGAAGTCTGTATGACCATCAGCATCAAGTGACTCCGTGAAAACCCTAACTACAAAGAGGACTATTTCATTTGTTAGGTAGAATGCCCAGAGGGGACTGGGCAGTCTCATGGCCTGGAACCCCTACAGATTTTTTTTTTCTCCAGCTTTCTGGAGTTTTTGTTTTTTCTGTCCACCCTGGCCATCAGACCTTACTCCTTTTCTATGTTAACTAATGTTGTCCTATTTTAATTTCTTATTTTGTCTTTTATTTTTCTTTTCTTCATTATGTAAAGCATTTTGAGCTACTTTTTGTATAAAAATGTGCTATATAAATAAATGTTGTTGTTGTAGAAAAAAACTGATTTGTTTTGATATACTGTAAATTCTGTAAAGTTCTCGTCTGCTAATAAAAGTGGGTTAAGACGCCATCTGCAAGATGAGTATGTGAGGCATAATGATTTTATCTCCAAGATCAGAGGGGCATGGTCGGAAATAACAATAGCGTCGTATTTGCAGGATTTAATTGAAGGCAAGAAATGGTTATCTACAAAAAAATAATCAATTCTTGAGTAGCAATGATGCACTGGTGAGTAGAAGGAATATGTTCTTGAATTTGGGTTTAGAAATCTCCAGGGGTCTGATAAGTTGTGGTCAGTTACAAACTGTGTAATTGTCTTTGCAGTGTTAGATGTCATCTCCCCTGTGACAGGAGACCTATCTTGGTCTGGATTTAAGACACAATTAAAATCCCCAGCCATTATAATTTTATGAGTGTTCACATTGGGAATGGATGCAAATATATTTTGGATGAATTCCCTATTGACCACATTGGGTGCATAAACATTTATCAAAATCACTTTACAATTAAATAAATTACCCATAACAATGATGCATCTCCCTTCAGGATCAGATTCAACATCTGATACTACAAATGAGACTGTTCTATGTATGAGAATTCCCCCACCTCTAGTTTTTTTTGTAAAGCTGGAATGGAACATTTGGCCAGTCCAGTCTTTTTGAAGCCAGAACTGATCCTTGCTTAATAAATGGGTCTCTTGTAAAAATACTATTTTAGTATTTAGACCTGTTAGGTGAGAGAATACTTTCTTTCTTTTTAATTCGTGTTTCAGGCCTTTAACATTCCAGCTCACAAAATTAACTGTGCCGTCTTGGAGACATCGATTCTGAATTTTTGATGTCATTTTGTAGTCTTAACCAAAAGTGAGACTGCTTTCATCTTAATTTCAAAATTTTCCACGGATTATTGCCATGCAGTCTGTTGTAACGTTGGTAATTATAATTATTAGGATTAAAAGAATAGATTAGAGATAGCTTGCTCTCTTTCTCCCCCTCCCTGGTCCCCCCACGTGAGGCTGAACCACACTTCACAAAGTCCCAGTCCTCTGACATACCTAGAGACAGAGGACATCCAAAACAAAAACAAGCCCTCAGCAGCGGTGAATGTGAATTAAAATAGAGATATCTATTGCCAATACAGTCTAAATACTATAAGCATAACAAAAAAAAAGAAAGAAAATCTTCAACATTCTTGAAATGTTAAGATAGTAAACCCATGGAATGGTGTTAAACAGTCTCCTTCAGAATAGTAAAAAGGAAAAAAGAAAAGGGTTACTAATTTAATTTCTTCCACACAAAAATACATGAACATGTGTAACTGTAATTAAAATAAAAAACAGATAGTGACCGAGAAAACGGTGTATAATTACGGTACCAGTGTCATTGCAAGCGGATCAGACAGCCTGTGATTACTTCTTTACGATGCCATGATAGAGTGCGACTCACGGTCTTATTTCTGGAAAGTGTCGGGATCAGCTTTCTTAACTCTTTATCTGTTTCCTCTCTACTGGTAAATATGTAATCTTTTCCTTGAATCTCCACTTTCAGTTTGGCAGGATACAAGAGGCTGTATCTGATATTGGCTTTTCGTAAGTGCTGTTTAATATTATAAAATGATGCACGCTTGGCAGCTGTTGAAGGTGAAAAGTCAGGGAAAATACGAATTAAGTTATTTTCAAAATTCTCTCGTTTCTGTCTGAGAAGTGACATTACATTTAACTTAGATTGTAACTTTTCAAAGCACACAATAAAAGTCCTATTCTTAGAGTTGTTCGATCCCTATATGCGATAAGCTACAGCTATCTCGGTGTGATTTAAAGTCCTCTCCAATTATTTTGGAGAATAGTTCAGATATGAATTTCACTGGGTTTGGACTTTCCGACTTACCGATTCTCAGGCAGACCTCCAATTCTAATATTATTCCTTCTGCATCCATCTTCCAGAGCAGCAAGTCTGTCTCCGGGTTTTTTGCATTCAGAATTCGCGGCTGTTACTTTCCCATCAGCGGTGGATGCTAAATGTTTGGCTGTTTCAATTGGAGTCGTGAATGTCTGCTTAACATCCTCCAGCTGATCGGCAAATGTGCTCAGTTTAGACGCATTTTCCTGAATGTGCTCCTCAATTTTTTCCAGCATACATTTAAAGGCCGCCTCAAAGCACTTATATACGCATTTCTCCGAGTCTTTATTATCTTGCCGCAGCTCTTGCAGCTCTCGCCGCAGCTTCTCACTTGTCTTCTCACTTATCCTCTCGTTTGTTTTGAGCATACTATTTATTTCTTTTATATCTTGCTTGAGCTGAGCGATCATCACCTTCAGTTCGGACAGATCATTTCTGCTTTCGTGCACCGTAGGTGAAGCGGCGGGCTCTATTACAGCCAATGTTCCCGGCTCGCGAGGAGTAGATGAAAGCGCAGACTGCAAGGCCTTTTCCAGTTTCAAATGATCTTCCCCAATCGGTGAGCTGTCGCGACCTGCGTCACTTGCACATTCGCTCCCATTGTCGCTCTCAACTGGAGATGATGCAGCAGACCGTGGTCCAGAGGAGTCTGGGCTTTTGCCCGTCTGTTCCAGGTCAGTCTCTGATAGGCCGTACCTTGAACCTGAACTTGGACTAGCCTACCTAGGCTTGGATGTAACTTTAAGTTTCTTTTCCATTTCTTTCTGACCTCCTTTCTTGCCGACCATATTTATATATGCTTGCATATACTGTAATAGAACCCTGAGGTTGGATAAATACAGGATACCTCAGGAAAATAAGAAATAATAACACCACTGCTAACAGAGCTCAGCTTCAGACGTCCATCTCCCGCGATGGACGAGACCAAATCCCCTTTTTTATGCCTTCTGATATCACAGAATAGATTCATGTTCTTAAACATATACATTACTGTATAATATGTGGAAATGAAAGTAGAAACAAGCCATTTTACTAAATGATATGTTCCTTTAACAGAAGTAATTTATATAAAGTTTTAAAATTTGTCTTCAAAGAAAGGCTGAAATTTCATGTAAATGAAAATCTCACCATGACTCAGTTTGTAACTAGAGGAAAAGGCAATCAACAGTTCTCCAAACACTACAGTTAAAAGTGAAACATGAGTTTACCACAGTAAAGGCTGTTCCCACTGGCCACAATGTCCTGCTAAGCACAGCATGTTTTCTGACAATGACTAGATGCATTTCAAGAATATTACATCATTAAATTACATCAACATGAAAAACAGTTCACACATTGTCCCAGTACTTATGTTGTGGCTGTGCAAATTATTAACTAGAAAAGAGTAAAAAGTACATATGCTAAGGCAAGTACTTAATACTGGATGCTGTATGCCATGAACAAGACTACTAACAGCAGATGGCAACTCCAGAAAAACTCTGAGGTTAATTCTTCTAAGGCAAGACAGGGAGCTTTACATACGTCCATTTGTGCCTTGCCCTGCGTTTTTAAGAAATTTACTAACTACTGCCAACTGTCAATCAACATGCATTTACTGTGCGTAGTATATTGAAAAAGATTTCTCATCGTACTGCCCACATCATAGGTGATGGAAAATGTCCATCCCTCATGTTAATACTTCTAATACATAAACTAAACTTTACCTTGCATTACTAACTTTACCTTGCCTCCAATGCTGTGTGTGCAAGAAACTGTCTACTGCATGGTGTCTAAAATTATTTGTATTAAATAAGAATAAACTATATCAGTAATAAATTTAAATGAGCTTTGGACTTTCCTCAAAAAGTTTGTTTTACATCAGAGGTCTGCAAAATCTGTCCTGAATGGCCACGGTACAAGTTTTCGTTCAATTCAACTTTTTAGTTAACCATTAATTATTGTAGTTGAAGTACTTACTGCTGAAAACATTTTTATGCTTCATTCTAGTGGACTCGCTTTTTACGATTTCCCACCCTTAATTGCTTATTTTAGTTTTAAACAGTGGTATTCACTAGTTTTAAATTGCTCCTTTTTATCAAAAAGAGGCAAATCACAAAGGACCCTGTAGTTCTCCATCTAACCTGTTTATCCACTTACACCTGTGTGTATTCATTGTGAAATATCTAATTAAATATTTGGAAAGAAATTGAAGAGAAAAAAGTGAAGGACTGGGAATTACTCATCTGCTTCAAGTTAGAAGCCATTTGGATGATATCCTTGGAAAGGCAAACAAAAATCTACAATGTAAGTATGACCTGGAAGGGCAAAACACTAATAAACCATAAAATTAAATATGTTCTGTTATGGCAAGGACTGGTTTTGAATTAAGCAATCAGGCTGGAACAAAAACCTGCTTCCATTATGGCCCTTCAGGACCGACTTTGCAGCAAAGAATTGTTTCATTGAATATAATTTCTTATTTGGGCATTACACTGTACTTCTAATCACAGTCATATGAAAAAGTCTGGCAACCCCTCTCAGCCTGCATAATAATTTACTCTACTTTCAACAAAAAAGATAGCAGTGGTATGTCTTTCATTTCCTAGGAACAGCTGAGTACTGGGGTGTTTTCCTAACAAAGATTTTAAGCAAAGCAGTATTTAGTTGTATGAAATTAAATCAAATGTGAAAAACTGGCTGTGCAAAAATTTGGGTACCCTTGTAATTTTGCTGATTTGAAGGCATGTAACTGCTTAATACTGATTACTTGCAACGCCAAATTGGTTGGATTAGCTCGTTAAGCCTTGAACTTCATAGACAGGTGTGTACAATCATGAGAAAAGGTATTTAAGGTGGTTAATTGCAAGTTGTGCTTCCTTTTGACTCTCCTCTGAAGAGTGACAGCATGGGATCCTCAAAGCAACTCTCAAAAGATCTGAAAACAAACATTGTTCAGTATCATGGTTTAGGGGAAGGCTACAAAAGCTATCTCACATGTTTAAACTGTCAGTTTCAACTGTAACAAATGTAATCAGGAAATGGAAGGCCACAGGCACAGTTGCTGTTAAACCCAGGTCTGGCAGGCCAAGAAAAATACAGGAGCAGCATATGTGCAGGATTGTGAGAATGGTTACAGACAACCCATATGTCACCTCCAAAGACCTGCAAGAACATCTGTGTGGCAGGGTGATGAGAAAGAAGCCCTTTCTTCACTCACGCAACAAACAGAGTCGCTTGTTGTATGCAAATGCTCATTTAGACAAACCAGATTCATTTTGGAACAAAGTGCTTTGGACTGATGAGATAAAAATTGAGTTATCTGGTCATAACAAAAATCGCTTTGAATGGTGGAAGAAGAACATCGCATTCCAAGAAAAACACCTGCTACCTACTGTCAAATTTGGTGGAGGTTCCATCATGCTGTGGGGCTGTGTGGCTAGTTCAGGGACTGGGGCCCTTGTTAAAGTCGAGGGTCGGATGAATTCAACCCAATATCAACAAATTCTTCAGGATAATGTTCAAGCATCAGTCACAAAGTTGAAGTTACGCAGGGGTTGGATATCCCAACAAGACAATGACCCAAAACACAGTTTGAAATCTACAAAGGCATTCATGCAGAGGGAGAAGTACAATGTTCTGGAATGGCCTTCACAGTCCCCTGACTTGAATATCATCGAAAATCTATGGGATGATTTGAAACAGGCTGTTAATGCTTGGCAGCCATCAAATTTAACTGAACTGGAGAGATTTTGTATGGAAGAATGGACAACAATACCTCCATCCAGAATCCAGACACTCATCAAAGGCTATAGGAGGCGACTAGAGGCTGTTATATTTACAAAAGGAGGCTCAATTAAGTATTGATGTAATATCTCTTTTGGGGTGCCCAAATTTATGCACGTCTAATTTTGTTATGATACACATTGCATATTTTCTATTAATCCAATAAACTTAATGTCACTGCTGAAATACTACTGTTTCCATAAGGCATGTCATATATTAAAAGGAAGTTTCTACTTTGAAAGCTCAGCCAAGGATAAACAAAAATCCAAAGAATTAAAAGGGGTTCCCAAACTTTTTCATATGACTGTATGTATGTGTCTCATATATATATATATATATATATATACACACACAGTGATCCCTCGCTATATCGCGCTTCGCCTTTCGCGGCTTCACTCTATCGCGGATTTTATATGTAAGCATATTTAAATATATATCGCGGATTTTTTGCTGGTTCGCGGATTTCTGAGGACAATGGGTCTTTTAATTTCTGGTACATGCTTCCTCAGTTGGTTTGTCCAGTTGATTTCATACAAGGGACGCTATTGTCAGATGGCTGAGAAGCTACCCAACTTACTTTTCTTTCTCTCTCTTGCGCCGACTATCTGTGATCCTGACGTAGGGGGTGTGAGCAGGGGGGCTGTTTGCACACCTAGACGATAACGGACGCTCGTCTAAAAATGCTGAAAGATTATCTTCACGTTGCTACCTTCTGTGTGAAGCTTTTAAGTATGCTGCACGGTGCTTCGCATACTTCAAAGCTCAAAGGGCACGTATTGATTTTTGACTTTGTTTTTATCTGTCTCTCTCTATCTCTCTCTCTCTCTCTCTCTGCTCCTGACGGAGGGGGTGTGAGCTGCCGCCTTCAACAGCTTTGTGCCGCGGTGGTTCGCATACTTAAAAGCCAAACAGCGTATTCATTTGTTTGCTTTTCTTTATCTCTCTGACATCTGCTCCTGACGCAAACTCCTTTGAACAGGAAGATATGTTTGCATTGTTTTAATTGTGAGACGGAACTGTCATCTCTGTCTTGTCATGGAGCACAGTTTAAACTTTTGAAAAAGAGACAAATGTTTGTTTGCAGTGTTTGAATAACGTTCCTGTCTCTCTACAACCTCCTGTGTTTCTGCGCAAATCTGTGACCCAAGCATGACAATATAAAAATAACCACATAAACATATGGTTTCTACTTCGCGGATTTTCTTATTTCGCGGGTGGCTCTGGAACGCAACCCCCGCGATGGAGGAGGGATTACTGTATATATATATATATATAAAAAAAAATATAAAATATATCTCATATGTAGATTTTTGCATTTCTGCAATTATTAAAAACAATAAAAAGCTATAGCAGATGTATATTAAATGTCTATATACCTCCCAAACTATGGGGCTTTATGTTTGTTACATATCCCTTTAATTAACATTCTCATGCAGAAATCACAGGTATTTTTTTTTTATATTTTAACAAAGTCCTAATTTACACAAGCTCTGTTTTATCAGAACTGTGAAATCTGTAACTATAACATACATTCTCAAAAGTTCCCTGGCCTAGAGCTTAAGTATAACTGGCAAACATTATAGGCCTGCCAGACAAAAAAAACAATGTTGATATACACAGATGCCTATACCAGAACTGAATACCTAAAACAAACTACCTAAGTCTGAAACTGATTAAATTCTAATACATCAGGTTGTACTGCATGTTTATAATTTCCATGGCAGGAACAGCTTATCTAAATTGTGGACATGTACATTTCAGTTCTAATCTCAGCTAAATCTGCACATTTTACCAAAGCATAATTTAAATTCAATCATTTGCTCTATATTACAAAAAATCTTGGAATGTATTTTAAAACTGTAATTTTTATGGAAAGTTATGAATTGGTCCACAAAAATGTGTTTGAAGGTATCTCGATGTGCTGACTAAACTGTCCACCATGGCCTAGTCATTCTGGCCTCTTAATCATCCCCTGTCTCTCATTCCTTCACCACCATCAGCTAATGTGTGGAGAGTATACTGGTGAAAAATGGTTGCTGTTGCATTATCAAGGTGAATGCTGCACATTAGTGGTGATTGAAGTGAGTTCCCACTTTTGATGTAAAGTGCTTAAATTAATTTACTTAATTGTAAGTAACTTAAGGGTAATATTAATTTAAACCTCTTAATATAATTTAGGGTTACAGGAGCCACAGACTATTCTAGCAGGCCTGGACAAAGGGCAGGAATCAGACTTGGACAGGGCAGCAGTTCATTGCAGGGCCCACTTTTGCATATTCCTATACTATTAATTCAGTGGCATCTATACCCAAATAATTTACTACTCTTTACCCAAGATTTATATTCAGTAAACATATTGTGGGTCACAATAGCATAAAATGTTATATTTCTTTTATTTAAAAGACACTTATTATTTAAAAAAAAATCAGTAAACATTTGCAGGGGCACAAACTAAAATTCATTAGTTCTTCAAAGTTTAAAAGATCATATATTTAAAAGAATGAAAACGGAGTACAGTAAATCAATAATATACTCAGAGAAAAAATGTTATGTGATTTTTTTTCTTTTACCTCTGATTAAGAGTATATTAAATTAGCATTCATATGTATTAGAAAACATTTCAAGCAAAATGGCATTCAGCAATTTCGAATGAATAATCCTGAAATTACCTATTTTTTCATTCTTCAGAATTTTGAAAGAAACGGTCGATGTCCCTTGGCCCCCAGACTTTGTTGTGACGATGATTTCTCCCTTGTCATTTTTTGCAGGTCCAACGCGACATACTATCTTGCTGGCTGACATCCATTCAGCAGTCAACAGACAATTATGTCCACAAATTGATAACCCTAGACAATCCAATAACATGGCCAAAATTGGTAAAGAAATCTAAATAATCAAAAAGCATTTTAAAAGACAAAAGGGAGATTTTTTTAATAGTATCCTGTATGGGGAGTCTAAAAGTAGATATTGCTAACAGATAAAACAACACATTAAATTTTACTGGATTAATCCAACTGAAAGATTTTGTCTATTTATTTTCATATATTATAGAAAGTTATTAAAATAAGAACAAAACATATTTCTGTTTGAGAGAAAGGTGTTTGTTAAAAAATAACAACTCAAAGTTGTTGTTTTGTTATGTCCTTATTTAATCTTACTGCAGCATTACTGTGGCCATAACTGTAAGTCATACAATTTATATGCTCAATAACAATAAAAATTAAGAACAGAATGAAACATTGTCTTACAGTAACATGTTTTTTTGTGTAAACAGTTGGGGGCAAAGACACAGTTATATTTTAAACCTGACATATTCTATAGATTCAGATAAATATTAATGTAGTTTATTCTTTATGCAGTTCACTGGTACTAAATCCTATGCTTAGCACAGTAGTACTGTATTTATAGAATCACTCCAATTATCAGTTACACGCCTAACATAAATAGGAGCGTGCTTAATAAGCACCAGATAACCAAGCACACAGTAGGCTAGGTCACTTTTTTTTTTTTTGCTTATACTCAATCCATTTATCAATTTTTCAGCCAATAACAAACCATATTTCTTTACTCAAAGATTATCACAATATATACTTATAAAAACAAACAAAACACAAAAACAAAATTATTGCATAGATAAAAGGGATTCAATAACACATTCACTGCTAGTAGTTTCTCTTTGCACAAAAGTTGCTTTAACAACCATTCCAGGGAAAATAATCCAATATGGCATGAAGTACAATGTCACAATTTAAAATACTTATTTTGAATTATTGCCAATAGGAAAGAAGAAAAGTTCATTTTTGTAACTTGTTGGAATGACAGATTTACTCTAAACATACTAATGAAGTGTACTACATACAAGAGGATTGTGCAATGTGGATATAATCAGTCCTGGCAAGAAACCTTGTACTGATTTTCAAAGACATTTACAATCTAACAGCATTTTGTGATTCTGAGTAAATGCAGCTTCTGTCTCCATCAAGCTGCAGTCTGCATTTTACCACTATTGTAGAGCTTGCATTTAGAAATATAAGCTAATAGTAAAAACAAGGATTATATATAATAAAAAGTGACACATATAAACCTAATTTTTCTTTTAACTTTCTTTTAATATATATTTAAAGTGGATTTTAATATGCAAGTAACATTTAATAAATATTAAAGCTATTGAAAATTCCATTACAGTAATCATAGCACAATACAATTGATAGATTCAGAAATAGCATTCCTTAATAAAAGAAAGACCACTTCTTACTTATATACAAAGTTATGAAATGAATGTAAAATTTTAAATCTTCATGTTAAGGTATAAATTTTATTTTTCTAAAAAAAAGCTATAATTTATGTACATGTTTAGTTCACCCTTACAATATTCAGTAGAATAACATGTAATTTCTCTAATAACTGAAAAATGTGTTGGAGTTTATACAAGAACAGAAAAGTTCCCAGTATTTGGATTATTCTTAAATATTAATATTTAATCTAAACAGACATAACAATCAATCATTATTCCATCCATACTATTCCAGTTCCATCCATACTATTCTTCTTCTGTTGCACCTTGCTAAAACTTAAAATAAATAAGTAAAAATAACAATATGAAAGAAACCTTAAAAAAAAAAAAAAAATCATACTGAGGCTTTCCTTAAAAGGAACACCAAAACAGAATACACTAATGCCAAATTCAAAAGAGGAAGAAAATTTGAATTTTAGTCCTCCTATTTATGTTAGTATTCTATTATAACAAATAAAGCTGATAAAACTGTAAAACAAAAATCTATATCTGAAATAGAAAGTACTGGTCATTTTATTGTTGTTTCAGTTGCAAAAAACTTATATGCAGACTATTTTTCAAAAACCCAGAATCAATGCATTGTCATTTGTAGAACTTACCAATCAGATCAGTGGGGCCTGTGCCCAAATTTTCCCCTCTGATTGTAACCTTCGTCCATGACACACCCTCATTGGGAGAAATGCCAGTGACCAGTGGAGGTTGACGAATACGTGACATGATCAGATGCAATAGTTAAAGGTGCTGCAAACTTCCAGAACCTACTGATACAACAAACATTATATTAATTTATGAAGGCTATATTTTCTACAACATAAACCAAGTAAGATGAAAAGCCTAACTAGTGAATTTTTAAAATTATACTATTTTTCCAGAATTGTATAGGCATGGATTAAAGAAAAATACTGAAAGTGGATAGTATATGATACTACTGTAAATGCACATAAATAATAGAAAAATAAAACAGATATAATTGACACAACTGTAAAGACAGAAAATGAACACTTTTTGTTTCATGACTAACAAAAATAAAATGGATTGTGCATGGCACATAAAAATACACTTAGATATTGCCTAGTTGAAAACAGAAAAAAATCTATTACCATCATTTAAGTTTCAGTGGTTCTTAATAAAATCTCAGCAGCAATCACATAATACAATTCAGTAAGATTTTGTATTTTTTATGCTAGGTAAAAGAAAAGCCTTACAGGAAGTACTACTTTATACATTTTAACAAAAGTCTATGCAGTGGGAGGGCCAAATAAATATACTATTCTCTTTATGTAAATGAATGCTGGGACAAATTAGTTACTTTGTCATTTATAACATAATAAACTGTTCATATTAAACTGTTAAAGAAAATAGCTTTAAAAAAATCACAGCACACTGATCTTAAAATGACAGATGGGTTAAAGATGAACAAACACTTAAAAAAAAGGTGTAAGTTAACTTTTAAAATAAGTCATTCAAATGCATACAAACAAACACAGTATATAATTACAATGAATAGACTCACACAATTTGAGTGTTTCTCTGCACAGGTGCTATGATATAACTGAAATGTATGTGTTTAGATAGAAAATGTTCATGTTTCATTAGAAGCCCTGCTTTGAATACAAAACACACAGTAGTATAAATCAAAATTGTTTGGAATGATCTTTTATACTATAAATTATTATACAATTTAATTGTAATTTTACAAATATGCTTACAAATAAGAACAACTGTTACATGAGGTATACCATAATTTTTTCATATTATTTTATATATATAAATGCAGCATTAATATTAATTTAAAAAAACAGGCATCTGATGGGAAATTGATGCACCAAGTTTCGTAATTTTTTTTATCTATACATCACCTTGTTTAAAACATTTTTTCTGTGAATGCTACTTTCATAATGTTACCAC
Organism: Erpetoichthys calabaricus; assembly: GCF_900747795.2. NCBI lineage: Eukaryota > Metazoa > Chordata > Cladistia > Polypteriformes > Polypteridae > Erpetoichthys > Erpetoichthys calabaricus. Next base: position 152,126,935 of record NC_041399.2, on the reverse strand, counting down.
ACAACATTCAATCTTTTTTAAACCCTGAATAAACATTTTCAAGCTTTTCACAGTTGTCTACAGGCATATACTTTTTATTATATTTTATGCACACATTTAGTGGATCTTTGTTTTCTGACCAAATTTGTACAAAGGATTCTTGTTAAAATTCACAAACTAAATATTACAATATGAAGCACAAACACAAATGCAGCAATTGAACATACTAAATAAACAAAGCAAAACCAAACAGTGTTCACAAAAGAATAGTTTAAAAAAAATGTAATTTAATACCCGAGATCAACAAATAATGTAACCTTATAATCCTGAAATCAGGCTAGTCTAAAAAAGGATGCAAACCAGTTGAATTGTGACACTATTCACCCTAATAGAATATGAATCAGTAAGATAATTGGAAATATGTTCAAATTAATTAAAACTGGCATTAGCTTCCTCATCGTATATATAGTTATATTTTAAAGATCTGTACTTCATTTCTGTTTCTCAACTTGACAGAAAAGGAATTGAAGATAGCACTTACACATTTAAATTTTGGCATTATCTAATGAAATCCTAACTTATTAAAAAAATTTCAGTAAATAACCAAAAAAGTAAGGTAAAGACTCAAATCTTAATAACGGTATACGAACAAGAAAATGACAAAAATGTGACAAAGCGAATCAATAAGTTACATTGCTGCTAACATTTCATTATGATCATCACTTTAAGTGCAGTTTTTAAAGGTGAAGCCTATATTCAAGAGCAAAACTTTGAATTGAACATTGTCAATTAAATTTATCACAGCTATACACTTAGCTATGCACTTTTAGTAATTCACTTCCGACAAGTGAGGTGCTGCTTTTTATAATGTATATTTCTAAAAATATTTGGCTGGTACCACAAATGTTCATAATACTTAAAAAAAAAAAAAAATCAGTTAAGCCTTTATTGTATTGTATTATAAAAATACAGCTAAAAAAGTGACCATTAAAAAGTGAGAACTTTTAAAAATATGTAATTTGTTTCATTATGTACTTCCAACAGAAGTTACACAAATATTTCAGTACAATTTTCTTCCCTTCATTGACATAATGGAGAATGAATTATTGTACTGAGGCATATACAAGTGTTTGTTAGATTGTGTCATTAACCTATCAGAAACAGTCATCTTTACCTTCTGCATTAAAATTGAAAAGGTATTTTACTTCATGACAATTAAAATAAGAAAACATATCCCTGCTGAAAATTTTATAACAAAACTGTTTATGTGATATAACCATTGTCAGTCTATTTTCTTTCAGTGGAACCTCGGAAAATACTGTTGACAAGCAAGACTCATATAAACAAGTAAAATGAATTCCACATACAGTATCACATGAAAGGCAAAGAGAATGACAGACATCATACAGAGAGTTGAAAGAAAAAAAAACAAGTTTAAAAAGAAAAACCAAAAAACTACAGTACATGTGTAAATACACAGACAGTACTATAAACAAGTACTAATATATTTACTATACTAATGCAAATATTTTTTGAAATCCCTAAAAACAGATGAATACACATACCAAATAGAGAAAAAAAAAAAAAAAAAAAAAAAAAGAAACACTAAACTGGATTAAAAAAGCATTTTTTATGCATAAAAGATTTGTGGTGTCACCTTGGCCCATATAAAACAGATATCATACACTTAAAGTTGACTCCATAAACCTGCTTTCTACTTTCTTGTAGAACTAAGCAGGCCAGAAAACAGTTGGGCACAGTTCCTGCATCCAAAAAAAGGCCCAATGAAAAGTAAACATAGTTGGTTTTTCTCGTCCACCCTGTTAGCAGCCTCTCGGCCAGTCTGGAGACCACACACCCAGACCACACAGCACAGGCTACACTCTCTCGCACGCAACGTCTAGGAGCTGTCACTCTGCACAGCCGCTACCCCAGTTAAGGGGGTGCAGACAGGGCCATGAATGTGTGTGTGTTTGTTTTTTGCCTATCCCCTGCTGGGAAAACATACTGGTCATGGACTTTTGCAGTAATATGCTACATTCTCCTCCCATAAACCTAACTGCTTGTTTAACCAAGAATATAACAAGCCAATTAGTGCCATTTAACCACCTATCTTCACCACATATACTGTACAGTATTTATCAGTAAACTGTAATATGAAACAGCTAAAAAGTACATTATTTCTTATTTGAAGAAAATGACATTATAGAAATTAAACTCGTTTACAAAAGATGCACTTATAAAAAATGCCTAACATTTAAGAACACTAAAGAAAGCTTATATTTAACTTTCAAACTAAAAATAAAAACTGTAGTTCTCATTAGGTGCTTCCTTTATTATAATCAAAAACATATTCAATTAAACATTACAGAATTAAAAGGGGGCCCTAAATATTTTAATATAAAAGTGATTACAAATACTATTATGCAAACATTTAAATTCAGAATGCACTTTGGTTTCAATAGCCAGATTTCCAATTTACCATCATGTGTTGTGTAATATTTTAGGTTTCACAAACATTAATGTCATATACAGATTTGACAATCTTTCAAAAAAAATGTCTACCTGAACCCTCAAACAATCCTGAATGCTCTACCCATACTCCCGGCCTGGTGACTACCCATACTCCCGGCCTGGTGAGCATCATTCTGAAAGCTAAATAATCCAGATTAAATTCCAACAAAGGTACCAATCTTTTCCTTACGGGTTAATCTTGCAAAGCAGCAACTTCCTGTTCCTCTATTACATGTTTTCTTACGGTTTAGTTTTGCTTCATACAAATAAAGAATGCATAAACAACAAAACATGCAGCATTAACGATGGGGTAGTGACAATAAAATAATTATGTTCTTTGGACTCTTTATTCAGTATGGCAATTTAGCATACTTAGTAAGAATGTTTACCAACAATCAATGCAAAACCTCTATGCTATCAAAAGGAAAACAAAATCCTACATGTATACATTTATTATACATCTAACAGAAATTTCAGCCGTGAGTCATTCAGGACAAGTCTTCACCACATCTAAAGAATGGAATTTTTGAATGTTCTTTTCAAAATAGCTCAAATTCTCTAAAGCATACTGTGGTGCATTGATGAAGAGCTATTATTCAATCTCAGAGCAGATGGGTGACATTAGTATTAGAACTTAATTGTTTTCCACCACAATTATATGTATTAGCCATTTATACTACTACCAGAACCTTTCAAAACTTAAACTATATTTTACGCATTTTGCATGCTGTTCTTGTAGCACAGAATAAAATATCATAAAACACATTTTCAGTAATTATGTCTATAATTATAAATATGTACAATGATGTGTGCTAAAAAATAAAGGGAAAAAGATGAATGGTTTTGAATCTCAGGCTGATCTCTATGTAGCCTTCATGTTCTGCCTATAGGTTTTCCTCATAGTCAGGTGGTTTTTTTGGAAATTTCTAGTTTCCTACCATTATTTAAATGATCAAGTATCCCTACTGCATATTAAAACTGCAGAAGTACAGATAGTTGGCAAAAGACACCTAAATTTGAATCAATAACCTGATCATTTCCCATATATTCTTAATGTCATCAAGTTCTGGATTTTGACTTTTTTTTTTGCTTTGAAGTTCTACTTAATGTGGTTGTAGCCATGTTTCAGGTCAGACACATTCTTCAAGAGAACCAAATCTTAGATCTGTTTGAGGCTGTAGTAGGTTCCTCCACGATTTGAAAACTCTCCTGTGGATGTGCAGAGTTAATATTTGTATCAAAACGATTTAACATTAGGCCAAATAAATTAAAATATTACTCTCATCATATCATAAAAATGTGTTCAACTTATTATAATTTCTGAATCTGCCACATGACACCTGGCAAGTGTTTTACAAATCTAGATCTTGATTTTTCAATGACAGCTTTATTTACGCTGCTCTTGTGTGAATACAAAATTTGTTATACACCTGTGTAATTGCTTTTGTATGCAAAGTTCCTCAAATTTTATGTCAGATGCCTTGTGTTGCCCTCCCTATTTAATATCCTTCACACCAAAACACTTGCATCTGGAGGATGACTTGTTCTGCAAATATTAACATAATAATATTATTGTACTTCTGGCTCACAATATTTTCTCTATTTCATAATAAAGTGCTTAACTTTGTTTTAAGGCATTTTCAGTGCTCTGGAATATTTCTTAGGAACTTCTCTTGATGAGTAATTACAGGAATCATATTTTAAATCTACTCAGAATATTCTTTTCACCTCATGACATTTTTTCTTGTAATCTGCACTAACCAAATAAATAAAAATAAAGTATAAATGAGAATACGGATACTTGCCCTTGAAAGTTGAATTTCAATAGGTTAAGCTTGACAGTGTTACTATGACAAGTTTATTTCAACTCAAACAGCTGGACAATTGACGCAGTGTAAAATATGTTAGATTTCAACTAGAATTCAAAGGTTTTAGTACCCACAATATTTGTAACATAACATCACATTTTCACATTTCTGACTATGGACTGGATTAAGCAGGTTTAAGAATATCAAAAAATACACACACACACACACACACAGACAACACAAACAATTAATTCAAATGAGAACTTTTGAAAACAATAAAACAATAACCTGACAAATAAGGACTGACAACTTATGTTGAAAGAAAACTAATCTGATACCTGACAACTTGGTTTAACACAATGTGAATGCTACTTGTCTATAACTTGTCTATTTTATAAATCCAATATACAGATTAAATGCAGAGTCAAGAGAATCCAAAGCCTATCAAAGTATCAAGCTCATTTCCTAGAAATGATAAAAAAAAATATAGCTATAAAGTACAGTAAGTAAGCCGCTTTCTGTGCCTGCTACTTCAGAAAATTGGCCAAACATACACTATATGTGTAAAGCAATCAGGTATAGCATTAATCATAGTAGGAGTTACTTCTGTTATAACCCTTAAACTGTTTATAGCAGCACCTTGCACTTAGAAACAGTGGGGCAAAAATAAGTCTGATTAAGATTCAGTTTAGTAAGTGATAAAAATAAGAGGCTAGCTTTACTGAAAACATGAAGCTTTACTCTAGTTGCCTGTGTCTAGACATATACTAAACAGCACAACTGAAAGTGCTCCTGGAAATGCATAGTAATATACTGTATAGAAGCTTAAACAGAACAATTAGAACATGCTATGCATCCTTTAGTGCTGAGGGATGAATCAGTCCAAATTTAATAATATAAAATAATTAAAATACACCGTACATTAAGTGCAACTTTAAAAGTAAATACCAAAACTATTTAAAAATTATCCCAGTAGAACTTGCTCAAAAGGCATGTCTGGATACCCTTCCAGTTATTTGGAAATACACTTTATTTTCATACAGAATTTGTCTCAATCTGTTAAATGCAGTGGTTAATGACTGAAAAGTCTAAATATAAAATTATTACACTTGACACCATTCACATAGAGGCTTACCATAAATAATGAACATTATGCAGAAATGTAATTTTCTTTCACACAATTACTTTTGGCAGGAATTCCTACTGAAACTATATTAAACAAAACAAAAAAAAAAAAAACCCTCAGTGGCAAAGTTGCTTTCCCACATTTTTGCCACCTATGGAGAATTGGAGTATAATCATAATCAAACACAATGCTTTCTGATCCTGCATCCTGGACAAAACACTTTGAACTTCAAACATTTCACTTAAAAAAGGAAGGGGTAACATGCACAATGTACAAAAAACTAACATGCAATTTGATTATCTGGACTGGTTTCATAAAGACAATAGTATTAAAAGCACAAAAAGCACATTCACAACCAGCTAATGTACAAAACCAATAATTGAGTATTTTTCAATATCATTCAAATACATACAATTTAAGAGTACTTTTACTAATGCATGCAATATGTGCATTCAAAGCAAGATGGAATGACAATTACATATAAGATCAACTGCAATGCCAATTAATATTGTTGTTCAAGAAAACTGTAACAGTTCAGCATGTCTGCAGTTTCAGTTTTATTATAGAAATCCTGTCCAGTAGAATGAGAATCTCCAGATACACTGCGATATCCCAAAACTATGGTCACAAATTTATATTTCCTTTTTTTCCCTTTATGTTTTCCAAAATATTAAGTACTGTGATTAACTTCTGCAATATACTACAATTTACTTTTCCCATTTTGTTTGAGTGAAGATGAAGTTGCAATCATATCCCTATGAATATTATCCCTATTAAGAAAAAGCCATGACTCAACTCTCTCCTTTTACTTATGAAAATGGATTGCGAACATCTCTGTGGTCTTTGCAATAAGACGGGGGACACTTAATTATGATACACAACATAAATTGTTAATATATAATTTAACATTAGCTATGGATTTTGTTTATGAGATGAGTCCTTATGCTTATAGTAGGAGTGTCAGTGAATAATTAAATATGAACAATTTGAATCTTAAAGTATATAACCTGAAAATACATTAATGGTTGGCATGGTAGATGAACACACTGTCACACATTCTGATACAAAAACTACTGTTAAATGCCTTGAATGTACTGATTTTTAAGCAGATAAGGGACATCTTTTCTGACAACTTTAGTTCCAGTGCTGCTGGGCTATTTTGCAGTATGTATTATATTTTTAAAAAGTCAATAATAGATTAAGGAATAGAGGGTACGATTGCAATATAACAAGAACTGCAACTCCAAGGACCATAAACAATCATTATTAGCAGAAAATGCTTCGCTAGCTATTCATATAAACTCATTTTAATTATTGTCATTATACCTTATAGTACTACAAAAACACATTAGTTGCAAGTCCCACTGGTGCAGGAGCACAAAAGAAAATACATTATATTGTAGAAACAGAAGGAACAATTTATTAAACATGCAATATTATTATTTCTATAAAGAACAATGTCCATTAAAAAAATACAGTAAATTATTAAATAAAAATAACACACAACCAAAATAAATATAAAATAAACCACATATACTTTATAATTCATTCCTCAGTGCAATGTGATGTTAATGTACGTGTTTATATAGTGCAAGTCTTGATCTTAAATCAATTACATAGCTGTATCATGTTTCACAGCCTGGAAATACAAACTGCTTATAAATGTGATAACCTGGGGACAGAAAATGTTTGAGAACAGTTTAATAGTTTGACACAGAATTTGATGCAGTGATACTATTTTCTGGACAACAGGAGGGCTAATAATTTGTTGCCGGGGTGTATGGTGTCTGAGACAATGTAATGCTTCCTAATGCATCTCTTGTTATTAACACTAGAATTACTGAAGCCTATGAAAAATCTCGGAATCCCGGCCCACCTTAAATCCCTTTGCACATCTCCTTCAGCGTCTTTTTTTGTCTAAATGTGTCACTCAGCACAAACAGCAAGCATCCCATCCCCACCTCTCCCAGCTCAAGCCAAGGCTCCTTATCTGCGTGTGAGGTTCCTGGAGTTGTATAGGGTAAATAATACAGTATATTGTTATTTGGAATACATGCATTTCATGTGTGTTCCGTGTCTACAAAGATCTGGGTAAGTGTAGGATGAAAGGAAATGTGAGGTAAGAAATGCTGAACACATACCTAAAGCAGAAACTTTTTCTATGTTATACTAATAACAATGTGAAGTGTGTAATGTGTGAAGACTTTAGCCCAAAAGGCTTTCAATGACAAATTGGTCCGTTTCAATTACCCAAAGCAGAGTCTTGTGATCTGCCATAGTGCTGTTGCCAAAGCAAACTGTGATGCGGCTGTTCACTATTCATTCTATGCATCTATACATATGGTTAAATAGCTGCAGAGACAGATGGACATTATTCAGCATCTTGAAAAGTGAAGTGAAGACATTATTGAGTCTTCCTTATACTGTAAGACACAAGGTGTTGAAGGACAAAGACAGATTGTTAATGATGTGGACTTCAAGCTACTCACCCTTTCCACAACGGCCCCATTAACATCTACAGGCACAAACCATCCTCTAAAACTCTTGAAATTCACAATTAGCTTAATTCTGATGATGATTAGGACAAAGGGTTACCATTAAACCATTCAGGGGAAATCTTAACTTTTCCCCCCTGTTGTTTTGGGTAATCAGATCAACTACTCTGTGTCATCAACAAACTTGATGATAGAATTTGTTTAATGTTTAGCAATGTAATTGTACATGAACACCAATGCACAATCTAATTCTTCAAGATGTACTGTTTTTATCCAATGGATAAGCAGTAGTTGGAAACAAATGCATTAAATCAAAGAACATATCCATATATGCTGGTAAGTAAAAAAACGAACAATATAAAGGTATATTTTCAGCATACTCAACAGTCACAAATTATGGGGTTACTATCATTATTTTTTTTTACTCCATCTATTTGTGAAGGTTACACTGGAAAATACTGAGCCGGACTATCCACATCATGCTATCCTTAACAACTTTCTAAAGATCCTCCACTTAAATTCCCCAGACACTCTCAGGCAGATCTGTGTCTATCAGTAACTGATTTTCTGCATAACAAGAAGCATATAATGCTTAATGCACCAGTGAATATAGAATGTTCAATGAAACTATGCAGAACAATAAAGAATTTTCTTATCAAATTATCATAAGGCACTGGAAAAAATATGTTCATTTAAGCAGCTGCAAAGCAAATTTTCAGGATAATATTCAGTGAACAATGTCACCAGTGCATACAATAGATTCAATGTAAAAAACACTTTGGTCATTCTCACCGATCAACACTAGTGAAAACTAAAGGGATTTTCCAACTATTCTGAAAAGTTTTCAATTAGACATATCTTTAATTAAATTTTGACTAGAGAAGATTAACGTGTTTGAAGATTTATACAATATAATTTCTGATGTCCAAAAATGCCATTTTAACTAGTCAAAATGTAAATAAAGATATCTGATATCATTATAGATCTCTTGAAAACTTCATGAAAGTGAACAGAAAATATCTCTCAGCTATACATACTGCATCTCTAATTCACATTCTAACTAGTCATAATTATATTTTAGATCTAATATATTTTATTTTAGGTCAGAATGCAATTAGGACTGTTTAAAGTAAGACATTGCATTTTATAAACAGCTTGCCATACATGTGAAATTCCAGTGCTCAGTGTAAACAGATACAGAAATAGTTACAGTGAAAGTATAAACAATGGATGAAATGAATCATAGTAAAAATATATATATATGAATCACAACAAAATTGTGTCTTTGTTGCTTCATTACCCGGAACCTTCCTTTCCAAGTTCCAGCTTGAACAAGATAAATTAATGTTATAGCACAGGTTAAGGTTTTGCCAGCAAACTTGCAAGCAACAAGAAAACAGACCGCCAATAATGGCAACAGTTGAAAATATTGAGCTGTACTCTCAGGTTAAACAGAGCTGCATCAGACAGCTAGCTTCTTCTTCTTCTTTTGGCTGCTTAGTGCAACTAAATAAGCAAACAACATGCCTCAACCTCTATCCTATTTTTGTTGTGCCATCTACACAACAGATCCATGGGGAATACTATAAAGTCTCTATTGGCCTAACAGCCAACGTTAACTTAACTCCTTCATTTCAGACAGCTGTTCACAACTTAGCTACAGAGAACAAGTTAATCTCTTCTGGAGAAAGTATAATATGCTTATATTTGGAGAAGCCAGTTCTCTTCCCTAGTGATTAATATGGTGCAAACTGTTCCAATGCATATCAAAAAATATAGAACAGTTTCATAATGGGTCAATTATTTCTTACAATATTGCAATATACATTTACTGTTCTTCAACTATACATAGCATTAATTCCGCAGGTAGGGGTAAATATAAACTTATCATTTACTGGTTTTCATAAATAGGAAAATGAAACTAAACCTTTACCTCTTATCTTTACTCTCCAGTCTCTTGTCCTTCTGTACATTTGCAAAAACAATTTGATAAGTGTGAGATTGACCAATTAGGAAATGAGATTTCCAACAAGTCCAACAAAATGCTCAAACTGACCCTTCATTCTTAGAAACATCCACATCAAAATCTGATTTCATTCATAATAAGATGTTGTGACTAATAAGTATTTGTGAAAAAAACTTCATTATTTAAAACATAAAATAATCTATATAAAATTATTTTCGCGTTTGAAACGGAAATTACGTATGAGCGTTTGAAACGAAAATTACGTATGACCACAGAGGAACAGGAAAAACATTCTTAATAAACCTGATTCTTGCCAAGAGAGCAAATGGTGACATAGCTCTGGCTGTAGCGTCATCGGGAATCACTTCTACATTATTAGATGGAGGCTGTACAGCACATTCGGCATTGCAATTACCTTTACACCTCGCTCACAACGAAAATCCAATTTGCACCATATGCAAGGGCTCTGGAAAGGCAAAAGTCTTGCAACATTCAAAGATAAAAGTTTGGGATGACTGCACCATGGCACATAAAAGAGCTTATGAAGCCTTGAACCGAACAATGCAAGATCTCAGAGATCCTAGCAAAATAACGGGGGGTACTGTCGTTTTACTCGCAGGAGATTTTCGTCAAACATTACCAGTTATTCCACGAGGGACTCCAGCGGATAAACTCAACGCGTATTTAAAATCCGTGCTTCTCCCATGGTCAGTTATATGTCGCGTGTTCTTGGGTAGGTACACCAAAAAATTTATACATTTATGCACGTAATGGCCAAACAAAAAATGTAGTATACCCGAAAGCACTACAGTAGTACTCAATGTATCTTTACTTCTTAAATGTTAATGTTTTACTGTTTAATAACTTATATGCTTCTTATATGTTGTTGAAATTCTTTTATCAAAATATATTACTGTTTAATAATTTATATTTATATTCAATGTGCTTCTTATATATTACTCCATATTCTCATATGATAATGATGTTAATAATGTTGTTTATATTAATTTCTATGTTATTGTAAATGCTCTTTATTTGTTGAAAAATAAAATTGGCAATTAACAAACTTATTTTATAAATACTACATTTTATTTTTTTCCCTTGCGCTCAGTGAGCAAAGCCACTGGGTAATCAGCTAGTTATAAATAAATAATATCTCCAAATGCATTTGTTATTCCGAGTTCACAATCCTCCTAATGGGGGCTGTTACAGAGTTTACATTTTACAAATCGCATACAAAATTAACTTGCCTTCACCGAAGTGTAACAATTCCAATTACCCTTAAAAATTATCTGTTTGTTTGTGAATAATTTCTTGGTGGCACTGCTTCCATCTCTGATCCCATGGTCTTCTTAAATAACTCATTTTAAATTAACAGATGGGGTTCACCATACTAAGGTGCAGTTCTTAGCTTAAACATTTGGAGAGTAACATGAAGAACTTGAAGTCTTAGAATAAGCATTGCCGCTCTATTCTAGTCCTACTCAAGAATGGCTATGTATTTTTTGTAATATAGAGACCTTAAAAGTTCAGATGAGGTCTGAAAAAGTCTGTAATATAGCCTAAGTATAACCTCCTTAGACATATTGGACTATGTAACTTAGCATCCTATTATCCTCCTTAAGAGTTTCCATAGACTACACTGACAATTTATTTAATTGATTTTAAAGGAGAAACAAAAGGAGGTAACAATAGTAAAAAGGGAAAGGGAATAAAAAAAAAAATCACCTCCTGACTAATAATGCCACCCCTAGTCAGAGACAAGTGAGAGAAGCAAGCTTAAAGAGAAAAATATGCATTGTGCCACCATCACATCACTATACACATCCCAATTAGAACAAAATAAATGTTTTTTAATAACTGCGACTCCTCTAACAAAAAATAAAGTTATAAACAGTGACAGATCGCCCCAGTATGTCAGATTATAAGATTAATTATTGCACAGTATGTCAAATTAGACGACTCTATAACAACTTTCCAGGACTGTTTTAAATTTCCAAAGTATTATGAGTTTGCCTTTTTTCTAATAGCCAAATAACATGCTACACAACACACAAAGGCTTTACAGGTATGGCAAGTTCAGCCACAATGTCAGGCTTTAAATTTTTCACATTTTGTTGTTATACATAAATCACACATACAGATCGAGTCTCTCTTCGGTTTGTCATGTCCAAAACACCTTATTCCTCACAGTCACATTAAAAGTACTGTACTTGTGGTTGAGCACTCACAGTCTGTCAGCTCTCAAATGCAAAAACCTGTCTCTAGGACTTAAGACAAAATCAAAAATCCAAACCAAAACCAAAAGGGATCACTAGTAGTGGTGGCAACAGACAGGTAAGACACATAAAGTTGACCAGCACAGATAGTTCTGCAGCTTTAAAAAGTGAACAGAGTAGAGGCTGCGGTGTCCAGCTACCAATCGCCTCTATAAGCCTGTTGCATTTTTGGGTTGTCATCTTTTTCACATTTTCATGCTGAGTCACTACAGGTAGCTGATTTCTGCTCTAACGGAATGTTAATAGCTGTACTGTACTGTGCTGTTCTGATAAATGTAAGCAACCACCAAAGCCCCAAATCCTACACAAGAGTGCTACACACACGTACAAAGACCTCTAAACTGTATCTAACCTTTATCTAACCTTTATCCAGACAGTGGTGATGCATTTTAATGCCATGTGCAAATGTAATCAGCATAAATTACAGTATATAAGGATACAATCTAGAAATGAAGCCCATGTTAATGCTTGGTGTAAATCAAATATTTTTCATTCTTCAAGCCACATGGCCCAGGACGAACCAGATAATGTTTTGATGTTAACATTAAGATAAGGTACATCACATTAAAATGCTGTCACAGATGCAATACCATTTAAGATGTAGCAAAAAAAAAAAAACACATTTTATTTTCAATTTAAGATATGTGATGTGACAATTTTTTGTATTAATAATAAACAAGGTGGAGTTTCATTTAATCAGCAATGTCACAAATATAATGAAATGCAGCAGAACACCAATAAAGAAACTACCTTTCAAAATCTAGATTTATCTAATGTAAAGTACTTCAGAGTTCTAGTCCCTATTTTATTTTCAGTAATTGATCAGATTAGGAATCGGCAAGGATTAATTTTAATTTTTTTTCTCCATTTTACGTATCCATTTATGCCTCAACATGGACAATAGACAAAAGGGATGAAACCTACCCTGGCAAAACTGATTGCAAGGGAAGAACCAAGCCTGGAAACAAGTCCATACATCAAAGGGAGCAATCATATCCACATACATTTATCACGGGATGATTTAGATTGGTCAGCTAGATGCCCATGAGTCTACACATATTTTTCAAATCATTTTTAAAAGTCTCTTTTTTA
>NC_041399.2:152103676-152108676 GCF_900747795.2 Erpetoichthys calabaricus | reverse complement strand
GCGGATAGAAGAGGGCGAGAGAGGCGGATGAGGGGCCGCGAGAGGCGGACAAGACCACAGAAAAAAGGAGTGAGCACAGGAAAAATTGAGAAATGAGGTGCAAAGAGCACCGAAAAAAGGAAACGGCACATAAAAAAGTATTCAAACGCAAGCAAAGCACGAAACACATTGCACACGAAACTAGACCCAAAAAAAAAAAAAAAAAAAAAAAAAAAAAAAGAGGCTCGCGCACAACAGCAAGGCACGCCCCCCCTACAGGCACCGGACGGGACACACACCAAGAGGGGGATTCAACAAGCCCATGGAACACAAAAAAAAGAACACAAAACCACCCCACAGACCCTTCAAGCAAGGGACGGGACACACACAAAGAGGGGGATTCAACAAGACACAGGAACACAAAAAGAAAGAAGACGCTCGCGCGACAACAATCCTCAACCCCCCCCCCAAACCCCCCCCCCACACACACACACACACACACATCCATAAGAAGTGACACCCAAAGCCACATATTCTAAAGTGAACATCAACACCTTCACACTAGACAGCATAGGTGTCAGCATTGGTGGATCTCCTTACAATAAAGCACTATTAACCGTTCAACTGCAGAAAAAGAAACATATTAACAGTGACTGCGATCCTTCTTATTACTTATCCATATTTCGCATGCTGAGAAAGAAACAAGTCATGAATACACGGTCACGGGTACAAAACGAAAAGGAAAGGATAACAGGAACAAACACACGAAAACGAAAGAAACAACAAAATAGACGGCTATGCAGCATAGGTGGATCTCATTACAATAAGGCACTATTAACCGTTCAACCGCAGAAAAGGCTCCATATTAACAGTGAGTGCAATACTCCTTATTACTTATCCATATTTCTAAAAGAAAAAATGTCTCGACTCCAAAAACGCAAAGCTCAACTAAAGCTTCTAACTAACGATGTACCTAAAAGTAAAAACTTTATGAACTGCATTAGATCCTACAATGGTTCATTTGCTTTTGCATATACCGGAGTAAATATCAGGCCACCAAAAGGCAATGGCCCATACTGCTTTAGCTTATGTGCACAAATACTGCATCGCATTGGAACAGTGCACCCTGAAACAAATCAACAACGCAAATATGCACAAATCTACATCCTAGATCCACATGACGCAAACTATCAATCAAAATGCTGCATCGCAACAGGCACGGATTCAAAACGAAACACCTCCCGTCTCAGACATACGTTAATGGCAGCGAAGGCTACAACGGGCTTCTCACACAGCACAGGCAAATCGATTACAGCTCCAAAACAACACGTCCCAAATACTACACATGCAACAACGCGCCTCTCAAACGGCACAAGAAAAACATACACCAGTAAAATTCATTCGGATTAATGAATGTCATTTGCAATCATTGTCATTCAGTTCACTTCCCTGAAGAAACAACTGGAAATACAAGTTATACATTTACACGTTGTTGTCAAAAGGGTCAAATTAGACTGCCTTCTTTACATTCATATACTGAATATCTACAGAGGCTTATAACTGACGATGTACCTGAAAGTGAAATCTTTATCAACTACATTAGATCCTACAAATCGGTATCCACTATGAACATTAACGGTGGCACTGCACGTGACATCCGTCTTCAAAAAATGTTGTTTATTGATGAATGTTCAATGGCATGAAGTCACTTACTCAACACCATTCATAAACTTCTACAAACGTTTATGAATAATAATATTCGATTTGAAGGAAAGGTACTTTTATGAGGAGGAGATTTTAGACAGTGATTAGCTATTCTTCCAGATGCCATGCACTCAGCTATTGTTCAGTGCACCTTAAAATACGCAGACAATTGGCATTGCTTTCAAAAGATACAGTTAGTAAAAAAGATACGATGTCCAAAACCAGATCATAACAATTGCTTATTACAACTGAGAGATGGTACACTCACCAATACAGCTGGACTTCAGGCACATATTATTACAATTCCTCAAGCCTTTATCTGCGACAACTTAGTTACAGAGACATTTGGAACAGCAATCTCATTAGACCAAATGCCCCTTTTAACACAACGCACTATATTATGTCCAAAAAATATTAATATGGAAAACATTAATACCCAAGTCATTCCATTACTTCCTGGAGAGACACAACTCTTTCTAAGCTCTGACAAACTTGACTCTGATCACAACAATAACCATCTTAAATGACCTTACAAGTTCTGAGCTGGAATTACCTTTTACACTTAAACGGCGTGTACAAAGAAATTTTCAAATAAAACTTTACACTGTGCCACACACTTTATTGTTTGCTTTCTATTTGCATCATCTACACCGTCACACTATTCTATATCTCATTCATACATCACGCTCTTTGTCATTCCCAACACCAGGGGTTGGCGAGCGAAGCGAGCAGGGGGCGGAGCCCCCTAGTATATATATATACAGTGGTGTGAAAAACTATTTGCCCCCTTCCTGATTTCTTATTCTTCTGCATGTTTGTCACACAAAATGTTTCTGATCATCAAACACATTTAACCATTAGTCAAATATAACACAAGTAAACACAAAATGCAGTTTTTAAATGATGGTTTTTATTATTTAGGGAGAAAAAAAAATCCAAACCTACATGGCCCTGTGTGAAAAAGTAATTGCCCCCTTGTTAAAAAATAACCTAACTGTGGTGTATCACACCTGAGTTCAATTTCCGTAGCCACCCCCAGGCCTGCTTACTGCCACACCTGTTTCAATCAAGAAATCACTTAAATAGGAGCTGCCTGACACAGAGAAGTAGACCAAAAGCACCTCAAAAGCTAGACATCATGCCAAGATCCAAAGAAATTCAGGAACAAATGAGAACAGAAGTAATTGAGATCTATCAGTCTGGTAAAGGTTATAAAGCCATTTCTAAAGCTTTGGGACTCCAGCGAACCACAGTGAGAGCCATTATCCACAAATGGCAAAAACATGGAACAGTGGTGAACCTTCCCAGGAGTGGCCGGCCGACCAAAATTACCCCAAGAGCGCAGAGACGACTCATCCGAGAGGTCACAAAAGACCCCAGGACAACGACTAAAGAACTGCAGGCCTCACTTGCCTCAATTAAGGTCAGTGTTCACGACTCCGCCATAAGAAAGAGACTGGGCAAAAACGGCCTGCATGGCAGATTTCCAAGACGCAAACCACTGTTAAGCAAAAAGAACATTAGGGCTCGTCTCAATTTTGCTAAGAAACATCTCAATGATTGCCAAGACTTTTGGGAAAATACCTTGTGGACTGATGAGACAAAAGTTGAACTTTTTGGAAGGCAAATGTCCCGTTACATCTGGCGTAAAAGGAACACAGCATTTCAGAAAAAGAACATCATACCAACAGTAAAATATGGTGGTGGTAGTGTGATGGTCTGGGGTTGTTTTGCTGCTTCAGGACCTGGAAGGCTTGCTGTGATAGATGGAACCATGAATTCTACTGTCTACCAAAAAATCCTGAAGGAGAATGTCCGGCCATCTGTTTGTCAACTCAAGCTGAAGCGATCTTGGGTGCTGCAACAGGACAATGACCCAAAACACACCAGCAAATCCACCTCTGAATGGCTGAAGAAAAACAAAATGAAGACTTTGGAGTGGCCTAGTCAAAGTCCTGACCTGAATCCAATTGAGATGCTATGGCATGACCTTAAAAAGGCGGTTCATGCTAGAAAACCCTCAAATAAAGCTGAATTACAACAATTTTGCAAAGATGAGTGGGCCAAAATTCCTCCAGAGCGCTGTAAAAGACTCATTGCAAGTTATCGCAAACGCTTGATTGCAGTTATTGCTGCTAAGGGTGGCCCAACCAGTTATTAGGTTCAGGGGGCAATTACTTTTTCACACAGGGCCATGTAGGTTTGGATTTTTTTTTTCTCCCTAAATAATAAAAACCACCATTTACAAACTGCATTTTGTGTTTACTTGTGTTATATTTGACTAATGGTTAAATGTGTTTGATGATCAGAAACATTTTGTGTGACAAAACATGCAAAAGAATAAGAAATCAGGAAGGGGGCAAATAGTTTTTCACACCACTGTACATATACATATACATACACACATACATATACATATATCACGTCCTAGTGAGCTGAACAACTTCCGGCCTGTCGCTCTGACGTCACATGTGATGAAGACCATGGAGAGGCTGCTGCTTCACCACCTGAGGCCACAGGTCCAACACGCCCTCGACCCTCTGCAGTTCGCATACCAGGAGAAGATGGGAGCGGAGGATGTCATGATCTATATGCTACACCGAACACTCTCCCACTTGGACAGAGGCAGTGGTGCTGTAAGAATTATGTTTCTAGACTTCTCTAGTGCTTTCAACACCATCCAACCTCTGCTCCTTAGGAACAAGCTGACAGAGATGGGAGTAGATTCATACCTAATGGAATGGATCGTGGACTATCTTACAAACAGACCTCAGTATGTGCGTCTCGGGAACTGCAGGTATGACATTGTGGTCAGCAACACAGGAGTGCCGCTGGGGACTGTACATTCTCCAGTCCTGTTCAGCCTATATACATCGGACTTCCAGTTCAACTCGGAGTCCTGCCATGTGCAAAAGTTCGCTGATGACATTGCTATTGTGGGCTGCATCAGGAGTGGGCAGGAGCAGGACTATAGGAACCTCATCAAGGACTTTGTTAAATGGTGCAACTCAAACCACCTACACCTGAACACCAGCAAAACCAAGGAGCTGGCGGTGGATTTTAGGAGGCCCAGGCCCCTCCTGGACACCGTGATCATCAGAGGTGACTGTGTGCAGAGGGTACAGACCTATAAATACCTGGGAGTGCAGCTGGATGATAAATTGGACTGGACTGCCAATACTGATGATCTGTGCAAGAGAGGACAGAGCCGGCTATACTTCCTTAGAAGACTGGCGTCCTTCAACATGTGCAATAAGATGCTGCAGATGTTCTATCAGACGGTTGTTGCGAGCGCCCTCTTCTACGCGGTGGTGTGC
>NC_041399.2:150671176-150763676 GCF_900747795.2 Erpetoichthys calabaricus | reverse complement strand
ATGTTCCGTGCCTCTATTGTTGAGGCAGCTGACCGGAGCTGTGGCCGTAAGGTGGTCGGTGCCTGTCGTGGCGGCAATCCCCGAAAACCGTTGGTGGACACTGGCGGTGAGGGATGCTGTCAAGCTGAAGAAGGGGTTCTACCAGTCCCTTTTGTCCTGTGGGACTCTGGAGGCAGCTAATAGGTACCGGCAGGCCAAGCGGAATGCGGCTTTGGTGGTTGCTGAGGCAAAAACTCGGCCATGGGAGGAGTTTGGGGAGGCCATGGAGAATGACTTTCGGACGGCTTCGATGAGATTCTGGTCCACCGTCCGGCATCTCAGGAGGGGGAAGCAGTGCAGTGTCAACACTGTATATGGTGGGGATGGTGTGCTGCTGACCTCGACTCGGGACGTTGTGGGTCGGTGGGGGGAGTACTTCGAAGACCTCCTCAATCCCACTAAAATGCCTTCCAATGAGGAAGCAGAGCCTGGGGACTCGGAGGTGGGCTCCCCCATCTCTGGGACTGAGGTCACCGAGGTGGTCAAAAAACTCCTTGGTGGCAGGGCCCCGGGGGTGGATGAGATACGCCCGGAGTTCCTCAAGGCTCTGGATGTTGTAGGGCTGTCTTGGTTGACACATCTCTGCAACATTGCATGGACATCAGGGACAGTGCCTCTGGATTGGCAGGCCGGGGTGGTGGTCCCCCTCTTTAAGAAGGGGGGCCGGAGTGTGTTTTCCAACTACAGAGGGATCACACTCCTCAGCCTCCCTGGAAAAGTCTATTCGGGGGTTCTGGAGAGGAGGGTCCGTCGGATAGTCGAACCTCGTATTCAGGAGGAACAGTGTGGTTTTCATCCTGGTCACGGAACAGTGGACCAGCTCTACACCCTTAGCATGTCCTAGAGGGTGCATGGGAGTTCGCCCAACCAGTCTACATGTGTTTTGTGGACTTGGAAAAGGCGTTCGACTGTGTCCCTCGGGGAATCCTGTGTGCTCCGGGAGTATGGGGTACCCGACCCCCTGATAAGGGCTGTTCGGTCCCTGTACAACCGGTGTCAGAGCTTGGTCCGCATTGCCGGAAGTAAGTCGAACCCGTTTCCAGTAAGAGTTGGACTCCGCCAGGGCTGCCCTTTTTCACTGATTCTGTTCATAACTTTTATGGACAGAATTTCTAGGGTGTTGAGGGGGTCCGGTTTGGTGGACTCAGGATTGGGTCACTGCTTTTTGCAGATGATGTTGTCCTGTTTGCTTCATCAGGCCGTGATCTTCAGCTCTCTCTGGATCGGTTCGCAGCCAAGTGTGAAGCGGCTGGGATGGGAATCAGCACCTCCAAATCCGAGACTGTGGTCCTCAGCCGGTGGAGTGCCCTCTCAGGGTTGGGAGCGAGATCCTGCCCCAAGTGGAGGAGTTCAAGTATCTCAGGGTCTTGTTCACGAGTGAGGGAAGAATGGAGCATGAGATCGACAGGCGGATCGGTGCGGCGTCCGCAGTGATGCAGGATGCAAGGCGAAGCTCTCAATTTACCAGTCGATCTATGTTCCTACCCTCACCTATGGTCATGATCTATGGATAGTGACCAAAAGAATGAGATCGCGAATACAAGCGGCTGAAATGAGTTTTCTCCGCAGGGTGTCTGGGCTGTCCCTTAAAGATAGGGTGAGAAGCTCAGTCATCCAGGAGGGGCTCAGAGTAGCGCCGCTGCTCCTCCGCATCGAGAGGAGTCAGATGAGGTGGCTCGGGCATCTGATCAGATTGCCTCCTGGACATCTCCCTAGTGAGGTGTTCCGGGCACGTCCAACCGGAAGGAGGCCCCGGGGAAGAACCAGGACACGCTGGAGGGACTATGTCTCCCGGCTGGCCTGGGAACACCTCGGGATTCTCCCGGAAGAGCTAGAAGAAGTGGCCGGGGAGAGGGAAGTCTGGGCATCTCTGCTCAAGCTGCTGCCCCCGCGACCTGACCTCAGATAAGCAGAAGAGGATGGATGGATGGATGGATGGATATATATATATATTAATGCAGTGCATTGTTGAATGATCAAAGGTATATTACCTGTATTTTTAAGGGTACGATGTATCTGAGTAGCCTGGAATTTTACTTTTGTCATTTGTCGGCTTTCATTAGCTGATTATATTTTTCCATTTATTTATTTACATTTAGCTTTACAATTTTAACCCATTCATTCATTTTTCAAAATTGCCTTGTCTGATTAAGGATCTTGCAGGTTGATGTGAATATTTAAAGTTAACCAAACACAGATGAAAAAAAAAAATTCTTGTTATGCTTGTGTACAATAAAATCTTTAAGGAAGAAGCCCAAGCAAGAAATGCAGAGGCAAATTCTTCCATATAGTAATAACTGTTTTATATATAATCTCCCTAAATAGAAAGAGATTTATTATACAGTGTTATTTTATGTTCAGAAAATAATAAGGGCAGAAATGAAACAGCAAAAACATACCTGCATGTATTAGGCAGAAGAAAAAAATTGTAAGGACATTTTATAAACACAAACACAAATCTGTACCGATAAAATGCAACATAAGTGCATTGTTTTAAATGTTAACTATTAAAAAAAACTAATTTAAATTCCCAAATATATACTTATCTATATCAACAGAAAAACAATAATAATAACGGTAAACTCTTTTAAGAAATACATTTTAATCACACAGCAATAAGTCTGTCTATCAATACTCAAGGACAGTGGCTGCTGATTTACCAAAGCATACAGCATATAATCTTCCACAAAAGATGTATAATTTAAAACAAACACCAAAGTTGGCCTTTATCATTAGGGTACACCACTAAACTATGCAGTCTTCCAAAAACAATGCCACCTTAACACTACTTGTCAAAAGAAAATTGCAGTGTTGAGCTGCAGGGGATATTTTTAGCCTAAAAGTTCTAAAAAAAATCTACATATTAGAAAAACAAAACAAAGTAATCTTCTTTTTAGACATTTTCATTTATGTTTTGGCTGCTACTTTGCCATTCTTGTTTGAAACCAATTTAATGATTTAAGACACACATTAAGAAGTGAAACTAAGCATGACTTGCTTTTAGTACTCTCTATTTGCTTTCATCATATATTTCAGAAATATGAAACAATTCTATTTACTGTTGCATCTGTGTACCAATCTAGCTTTAATATTCATGCATAGCTAAGCTAAAATCTTAACTTCTTCAACAAAATTATATTGAAATAAATTATATAACAATTATTATTTTCTATTTATTGAGTACAGGTTATAGATGGGGAAAAAATGTCACAACACATTTTGTCATATAGTATGCAGAATGCAAACTTTTGTTCATTCCAGAAAATTCACATTTAAGAAACCTCATTATATAAATAAAAAAAACAATAAAATGTTGCTCTTCTGGAAAAATTATAACATTTAATTAGTTGCATACAAAAGTACATTAGGCTCCATATAACATCATCAGGGAAAGGCCAGCACCAATCTAGGAAAACATTCTAATATGCTGCAAACATATTCAGGGTCAAATCCTAGGCCTGCTCACTGCCTATACAGTGTTATTGAGGGATTATTTCACTGTCCTCTAGTTTACCTTCAACATCCAAAAGTATTTTTAGATTAATTTTTAAGTACATTAGCCTATGTTAGAGTGGAAGTGGGTATGAATGGTCACTACAATGGAATGGCTTTCCAACTGTGAGTGTCTCCTGCACTTCATGACCCTAAATTTTATCAAGCATAATAAAGAAAGTAATTATTTTGTTTGGAAAATGGTAAATTTACTAATTTGTTTATCACTATTTGCCTTACCCACTTAGTCAAGTGCAAAAAACTTAAAATATGCTGTTAATTATTGTATAATTTGTATTGTGTAGTATTATAAAGTACTGAGTAAAAAAGGTCTAAAATCAGTTATCTCTGGGTTCTCAAAACAACTCTTTAATAACTTAATTTTCATCAGCTAGTGTCTTTAACAGGAATTATAGATGACATCAACACATTGTCAAAACAACACTGAGCTCATATTGTAATACTGAATAACCTATTTTTTATAAACAGCTTCAGATGCAGCTGTAACTGATGAGACCACCATGTGCTAAAAATCTGAGTGTATCTGGGTATATTTTACCTTAATGTGAACATCCCACTAACCACCACATTTAAAGTTCCTAAAACTTACAAAATTTTCTAAGTGTAAATTTATTGTTTAAAAAGTATTTCACTTTGACCCAGCATCCAGTAAATAACAAAGCTGAAACTGATCTAATGGTGATTGTGATCATGTTACATAGCTTTCATTCATAAAAAATAAGTTGAGGTGTGAAGTATGACTCACTGATAGCTTTTGCCATGAACCCTCTAAGTCAGGGATTAAACAATTCTTTAGATGAAAGGACTCAAGTTGTACTATTTATGTTTTTAATATTACATTCTTAATGTATTGTATTCCTTTGTTGTGTCATATTAAATTGACCCTTAGTGCAGTATAAAGGTTTAACAGTCATTTACTGTGTGGATAAAAAAGGCAACTAGTCTCTGGCAGGAACCAAACCTGGGCAGCAATCCTTCCTAGAAAGAATTATTTCAGCTGTTCCTGTATCTCAACTTGAAGTGTTTAGTTATTTATATTTCTACAGTGCCTATAAAAAGTATTCACCCTCTTGGAAGTTTTCACATTTGATTGTTATACAACATTGAACCACATTGGATTTCACTTGACACGGATCAACAGAAAAAAAATCTTTACTGTTAAAGTGAAAACAGATCCTTTCAAAGTGGTTTAAATTAATTACATATAATTTTCTCTTTGCAGCTTTCCCATAAGTTTGTGAAGCACCCAGGCAACTACTGTATGAACAGTCTTGTAAATCTTATCAACTGTAGCTTGTAGCACCTTCAGTTATTAGTAGAGTTATTAGCCTTACTCATTAATCTTCTTTTTGAATGATCACTTTGTTTTTATAGGCAGCCTGCTCTAAGTAGATTTATAGTTATGCTATACTCTTTCCAATTGATTTAACTGGGCTCCAAAGGATATTCAGTGAGTTGTGTATATAAAAACAATTGACTATACCAGTGATGATTTAGGTGTGTCATATTAAAAGGGATGAATATTTATGTGATCAGTTATTGTTTGTTTCCTATTATTTGTAATTCATATACACCATTTTTCTGAGAGTCTCTTGACATTAATGAATCTTTTTCTGTTGATCAGTGTCAAAAAAGTCAACTCAAACCCACTGTAATTCAAGGTTGTGTAACAAGAAAATGTGAAGATGTCTGAGGGAAAGCAAAGGACTGTTTGTCTAAAATACATAATATAAATGTACAAATTAGCAAAAGATGCGTCTCATGAAATCAAATGATACAGGAACCAGATATTATAAGTCTTGCCATTTTCACTTACATTAAATTGTGTTTTTAACTAGACACCATTTAATTCTGCTGCTTTATTTTGGGCTAACAGACTACTGTTTCATATTCTGCACTGCAATTTAAAGCATCAAAGAGTTTAAGAGATGGAGGTAAAGGTGCACCTTCTGAACCCCAAAGTTATTTCTGTGCCACACTGAATTGAGACTGTTTCAATAAACTAGCACCTGTTTTTTTTCTTAATGTTGGGGAAAAAACTTTAACAGCCTTACTCTAAATGATTTCAAATGGTAAAAACTGCAACTATTAAATGTCATAATTGATTTGTGCAATATCTTGTCAGGTGTGTTGTTTAATGATAATACACTATATTTGTTGCTAACATTAGGACTACAATGCTGAAATTTTCAGGAATATCACGCTTGAGTTTACTACCATTTGTAAAAAGTCAACGGAATACTAAAACTACATGCCTTCCATGGACTACAGACAATAACAAACAAAGAACACAGCACCACAAATTAAACACATCAGATAAAACTTGATCATACTGACTTAGTCACCACCACCCCCCCAATACTGAATGTGTTGCTATATATTGCCTTTGATTCTTGTAAGTCTAAGCATTATCCTCTGATGAAGACCCCTGATAGGGGTTAAAAGCTCAGGAATAAAACTATTTTATGATACGTGATTCGTTTTTTCTCCCTTTGGGGATCTCCAACTGCAAATATGCAAACCGTATCACAGACCTTCTCTTCCATATATATATATATATATCTTTATTTATTTATATAAGAAACACACAACAGGCATGTTTAAGTAGTTTCCACTATATTGGCCTATAGATTAGTTTTGGAAATAACAGAGGAACTTAATTATCTAGATAACTTTTAAAAAATAACAATGTGACATTTCTTAGCAATTAATGGTGTAACTCAATATGAAATGCAGAAACCTGATGTAAAAAAGTAATAGAAAAACTCAGCATATCCGGTCAAAGCTAAACCTACCTCAAGATAGGTCTAGACATCACTTCATAACCATGAACAATGATTTTATGATTAAGCAATCAAAAAGACATATTTCACATACCGGCATTCCAAAGTAATGTATGATAAAAAAAAGAGCCATGAGATGGAGTATCTATTAGAATTTAGAGGTGAAGTGGTGATAGTACAATGAACCAAGCATATTAGTTAGAAGATAGGAGAGCCCCCTAAAACCTGATGTACACATTTGTATCTCATTGTGAAAAGTTTTTATCCCATTTGAACTTCTGCATTAATGCATATGCTTCTCAGCGTGTTTGTTATTAGATCTGCAACCACACTGTAAAATGAAACAAAAGAATCCTTGAATGAACAAGTAAAATTTACTGCATTTACTCAAGGAATTTGAGTTATATGAACAGTCCTGTGTGAGAAACTAAATCTTCTTGCTTACTTAAACTTTGGCTACACTCCCTTCAGCAGAAGAGGCTATACCCTGATACTTCTTGTAATTATTGACCACTCTGTTTGGCAATGTAATGGAAACTGCACCCTCTCCACCATACACAAACTGCTTGAAATCAATGTTATTTGTGACTTTTTGATTACCAGCTATTTATTTTAGGTTGAGCTACAGTATCTTTGAGGGTTTAAGTTTGAACTTGGAGTAAGTCATTCCAAAACTCCAAAGTTTTCTTTACTCAAACATACATTTGTTTGTGAGTTTTTTTAACTTTGTTTTCACTTGAGCTCACAAACATTTAACTGAACAAACTTTTTTATGCAAAGCAGAATTAATGTTTCCTTTAGTGACATTCAAGACCTGCTGTAGAAAAGCATTTTAGTTCATGCTAATACCACCAGCATGCTTGTCCATCAGCCAGAAAGATCCAGAATTCATAATGATACAATGCAAAAGGAACATGGAGATTGAGAGGGTGCTGTGGGGAGGTTATTCTTAGCTTATAAAGTTTTTATGGTTTAATGTTGGTTAACACCAGTTTGTATTGGTAATAATTTAATAAATGATCTGATCACAAAACTAATACAATGCAAATAAAACGACAATTTTAAAGGAACAGGTCTTTGAATTGAAAATAAATAAATCAATAAAAGTTGATTCATGTCAATCATTGGTAATGACAAATTACAGAAAGACTAGACTCCACAACAAGAAGAAAGCAAACATTTACTTAAGCTTCATGTTTTACATTAGGTATAATGTATGGATCATTCTGAAGCCTGTATATACTGTATGTAATAAGATACTGCTGTTATTTTTTTTTTTTTTTTTTGAGTTTTTAGCAGTCATGACCATGGTTACTATTGTAAATAAGAACTAAAATGAAGACAAAAACTATTAATAAAAAAAAAAAGTAACAAAACCAAGAAAAAAAAACTAAAAGTAACCTGAATTAGTACAGTAGCCGATAATAAAAATTAAAATAACATAAAACATTACAAAAAATAATTTCTCACAGATGCTGTTATAGGAATAATTATGTGTTCTTTGTTTTTCAAAGAAATATTACTGCTGATATGCTGGCCAATCAAATCCTCTTTACCTCTTTGCCATTATTCTTTAGATAACTTCACTAGTCCAAGCACAAAGCCTTCCCTGAGTTTATAAGTCTCTAATGAACAGTGGCTAGTGATGGAGGTAGGCTGTTTAAACAATGTTTATGGCAGCAAGAGAGCTGAATAAGGGCTATCAGAGTGTAAAGCATGCAAATAAGAAAGCAATTCATTGTGCACTAATAGTGAGTCATTTAGAAATTGATGAAGACCATATAACAGATTCATAAACCTTAAAATTCCCCTTGAGTCATCACGAATTAGCCAACAATCTATTTCTGGGCAAAGAAAAAGAAATGTTAAAAAAGAACCAAGAGAGCACACATTCAAGTTCAAGTCCACATAATGCAAGACAGTAAACACTACCAGATTTACAAACTTTAGCAATTTGGGGAACAAACTCAATCAAACATAGAAAACACAAAGAACCTGAAGTTAATTTGTCCAGTGAAACTGGCATATCAATTGGCTATGTGGCATGCCACTGTTCAGAAAATTTGCTGTTTCTCTCTATCTCAGATTTAACATGATATGTGCACGTTAGGACTGTAGAAAAATTAACTTTGTACTGGAGAAAGAAGTATTCCTGTTCTTAATATTTTTACAGTATTAGGCTGCTTTTGCCTACTTTATTCCAGTTAAATTTGGATCAGTTTATTCAGCACAGATTATGAAAACATTTAATTTAATATCTCGTTTGATTTTCGCTTATTTTAAACATGATGTTCCTAAACGCTTCTACTAATATTAAACAAATATTATCTTCAAACCCAATAACGCTAATAAAATTCTCTCTGCTTTTGACACAAAGCTACACTACATAATATGTCTTTATCCATACAATAACTGCTAAAACTGAACCTAATATCTATATAAATAAAATAAAAATGCCTTTGTAAAATGAAAACTAAATCAAAACCAGCAAGACGACTAACTAAAACTAAAATGAATTTCCAAGTAAGATCAGAAATAACATAGAAATTAAACTAGTACAAAATGGCAAAGCAACAGTAACCTTGTCCATAACTAAAACCATGATGTATTTGATATATGTTAAATAAAGCTTAAAGTCAAATGGTTTAAAAGCTAGTAAGTAGCATGTCAATGCTCTCAGTGAAAATAATCAGACTGATAAATATGTAGCTAAATATATTTCTTGTTAACCTAATCTTGCCAACATAAGCAATCGTACGTAAATTTTGGTATTTTCAAACTGAACTAAACACAAAAAGCTAAAATATGACTTTAGTATTAATTCCAACTGAGTATCCACAAATTGCTTAAAGGATTTTAACAGACAGCTTCTAGACAGTGCAGTTTACTCTCTGCTTTCTAAAAAGTGACAATCCAATGATTGATAGTAGGCCTGGCAGACACTTACTATAAAGTTATGGTTCCAACCACTAAACAATGAAGTTTAAAAAATTACTGCAGACTGTTATTTTCCTAAAGCTAAGGAGACTGAGTCAAACAAGTATGCTTTTTTGAATCAGCAGGTACATATCAAGCAGAATACATTTCATAGCAAGCAATGTAAAACAGCTGCCACACAGGAAAAGAATGCATAATGTAACTTCTTCTCTTAAGGGACCCATTTTGACAGAGGATGATTTCATTTTAGGGTAATAGGTAGCACAGGAGCTAGTGCTCTGCCTCACAGCTCCAGCCTTCAGTTCAAACCCCAATCCGGGAATTGCCAGTGTGGACCTAACATATTCTCCATGTGTCTGCCTGGATTTCCCTTCAGGTACTAGTTCTCCTTACAACAACAAATTGGTCCTGCATGAGTCTAGCGTCCCAGTTTTTTTCCAACTTTGCTACCAGTGCTGCTACTATACATGCCAGCTAACCATACCTGTAAATCATGATTTGAGTGCCCATTGCTTATACTAAAAATTTGAGGAAATTAACTGTTATTGCCCATTAATTAAAATATTAATAAAAAATACTTTTGTTTAAATTTAGAGCAGTGAGTTATGTGCTGAATTTAAAAATACTGAGGGCAGATTACGCTATCAAAACAAAATAAATTAAAAAAACAAAAGACAGACTATTTCCATGGAAAATGTAAGGGAAAATGCAACTGTAATCATTAAATACTACCCAAAACTATATGATCAGATAACACAGTATTCATCCTGCTGATTCCTTCACCAAAGAACTGGATAGGATAATGCATTTATCATCCTTGTCACTTACTTTTGGATTCCCACACACAGATGAAGATAACCAGCAATTCTCAAGTCCTAAGATTTATACCTTTTTGAAAACATGTGTCTCACTGCTTTGTGACATACAATTTCTAAGTTCACATTCATAACTTTGGGCTAAATGTTTACAAATAACTTTTTAAACTTTATTGTAAAATTGCAATTGAGATAAATTACATGAACTTTTCAATGTGTTTAAACAAATTCAGCTGAATTATTTTACTGTGATGAATGAAATACATCTAACCACTTCTTAATGTAATTGCCAAAGAGTAAACTATACTTAAGATTTTGGTTTTGAATCTATTGAAAATCAAATGTGTCTAATTCCAGTAAAACATATTTCACAATAATTATAATATGGCTGCATAAAATGCATCTAGATGTGTTTTGTGTGTGTTTGTTTTTTTTAATCTCCCCCAAGAACTCCAGATTCTCCACCCATCCAAAATGTATACAGTAAGACTTACAATCAAGCATACATTGTTTCAGAGTGAAATACTTTGCACATAATTAAAGCATAAAATATTAAATGTAATTACATGCTAAAGTTAAAGTCTTATATGAAAAGAAAGTTCTAAATGCAAAATTTCCAAATATCAGATTTTCCCCCATCTGAAAGATGTTAGGAAGTCTGTCCTATACTGTATATAAATATATTAAATGTCAAATGCCAAACAGAACTATAAAAAATCATGAAAATCTAATCCGGTGATATAATATGTCCACCCCATCATTTATACAGAATAGTCACACCAGTTCACAAGCCCATGAAACTTTTCTATTATGATAATTTATGGTGGCTCCAGAGTTCTTGATGGGTGTAATGTGTTCTGATATATCGTATAATGTTTCTTTACCTCGTCTTGGACTCTCATGGTTGAAAAGAATGCCATTGACAGCAAACAGGTTGTAGGCCTCTCTAAAGTTTATAACAATCCAGAAGGCATACAGCTTGGCTGCACCTATAGAGAACATAGTAAAATAAACAGAAATATAAATTAAAGATATGATCAAATCTTAAAAGCAATTCACTTAGTATAGACTACTGTTCGTCCTATGAAGACAATACTGCACATATGCCTTTTAAACAAATGTTCTTATCTTTATTAGAAGACTGCATGGTGAAATTTAGTTTATACTCTCAAGGCTATTAAACATTTTTATAAACACTTCTAATGGTTATAAATTATTAACTATAAAAGTAAATGCCTTCAAAAAACATCTGCTTTAAGAAAAAAAATGTAATATATTAATTACATTATTGATTTAAAGGTGTTCAATGAAGATTTAGTAAAACGGTAAAATTTCTAGTGTTGATTTATTTTGTACAAAACTACAAGCATCTGGATGATTACTTATATTCATTTATCTGCCAAAAACATTTATATACACATACTGTATGTATGTACAGTATATATATATATATATATATATATATATATATATATATATATATATATATATATATATACACAGTGGAACCTCGGTTTGCGAGTAACTTGGTTTACGAGTGTTTTGCAAGACAAGCAAAAATTTTTAATACATTTTCACTTGATAAACGAGCGAGGTCTTGCAGTACGAGTAGTTTGTCTGCTGAGCGTCATGTGATCACAACTGAGCTGATGGTTCTTCTCTCTCTCTCTCACTGCGGGATTGTGGGCAATCGTCTCCTATTCTCCATCTGAGTCGGCGTGCCTCACTCATACAGTCAACATCCGTACGAGCGTATAGTGTTTACTACAGCATTAACATTGTGACTGTGTGCGCGCGTGTGTGTGTTTGTGTGTGTGTGTGTGTGCTCGCGCGCGCGTGTGTGCTGTGACGTGCAAGTCCCCGTCTTGCACCCTAAAACACGAAGCTGAGTCTGAGTACTTTAGCAACACAAGCTTTATTCAGCTTAAAACAGCAACAGCGCGGTTATTTATACACAGACACAGCAGTCAGGCAGGACCCTGCACATTTATAATGTTCCTTGTATCACCCATTGACGGCAGGCGCTTATAGCATGTCCGCGATCTTTTCGGATTCACTTTTACGGTGAACTGCTACAGCACTGGGAGACTGCGATTGCTTTGGGACGCTCTTCTGCGTGTCGTCCCATTGGGTGCAATCCCACAAGAGTTTAGAAGCTCACTCACACCAGCCATGATTCTCTTCAAAGGTAAAGTGCAAGTTAATTTGTTTTATGTATTTTTACTTTATATTTTGTATTAATCATTTTTATATGAATAGTTTTGGGTTGTGGAACAAATCATCTGAATTTCCATTATTTCTTATGGGGAAATTCACTTTGATATACGAGTGCTTTGGACTACGAGCACGTTTCCAGAACGAATTATGCTCACAAATTGAGGTTCCACTGTATATATATATATATATATATATATATATATATATATATATATATATATATATATATATATATATATATAGATAAACCTGTATTAAAGTCCTGATATTAAATGTATACAGATATCAAGGGATGAATTTATGTCACTTTTGACTTTTACATTTACAAAAGGTGCTCAAAATGGTTACCATAGTGTCTAGACACTTCATATTATGGCAATCTACTGCTTGAATAACATTGGCCAAAATGTCCAATGAGACTGATGTGCATACCACTTCAATTTCTTCTCGAATTGTGGCCAGTGTAGCTGGTTTCATTCATGCGAGTGATGACATTTTCTGAGATAACGTCATACTACACATCATTTGGTTATGGGGAGCTGGGACTTATCCTAGTAGAACTGTGTAGAAATTAAAAAACAATTCCTGGAATGGACACACAGTCATATCCTCTAACACAACACACATCATTTGAAGTTGCTATTCAAGCCAATCAGTAGATCTTTAACATGGGTGGAAATCTCAATCACCCAGAGAAAAACTTAGGGAGAGATGGGAAGACTGTATATGAATCATTTTGGTCCACTAAGGAGATGCAGACAGTGAGTGTCTATTAAGCAGTACACAGTAATCCCTCCTCGATCGCGGGGGTTGCGTTCCAGAACCCCCCGCGAAAGGTGAAAATCCGCGAAGTAGAAACCATATGTTTATATGGTTATTTTTATATTGTCATGCTTGGGTCACAGATTTGCACAGAAACACAGGAGGTTGTAGAGAGACAGGAACTTTATTCAAACACTGCAAACAAACATTTGTCTCTTTTTCAAAAGTTTAAACTGTGCTCCATGACAAGACAGAGATGACAGTTCCGTCTCACAATTAAAAGAATGGAAACATATCTTCCTCTTCAAAGGAGTGCGCGTCAGGAGCAGAGAATGTCAAAGAGAGAGAGAGAAAAAAGCAAACAAAAATCAATAGGGCTGTTTGGCTTTTAAGTATGCGAAGCACCGCCGGACAAAGCAGCTGCAATGTAAAGGTAGTCTTTCAGCATTTTTTAGAGGAGCGTCTGTATCCTCTAGGCTTGTGTGCGAACAGCCCCTCTGCTCACACCCCCTCCGTCAGGAGCAGAGAATGTCAGAGAAAGAGAGAGAGAGAAAAACAAACAATCAAAAATCAATACGTGCCCTTCGAGCTTTTAAGTATGCGAAGCACCGTGCGGGAAGCATGTCGCTTGAAAAAAGCAGCTGCACAGATGGGAGCCACGTGAAGGTAATCTTTCAGCATTTTTAGACGAGCGTCCGTATTGTCTAGGGGTGCGAACAGACCACTGCTCACACCACCTCCGTCAGGAGCAGAGAATGTCAGAGCGAGAGAGAGAGAGAGAGAGAAAAGCAAACAATCAAAAATCAATACGTGCTGTTTGATCTTTTAAGTATACGAAGCACAGTGCGGGAAGCATATCGCTTGACAAAGCAGCCATATGTAAGCCCAGCAAGGAAGAGAGCAATGTGAAGATAATCTTTCAGCGTTTTTTGAAGAGCGGCCATATCCTCTAGGGGTTCGAACAGCCCCCGTGCTCACAATATATTTGAGGAGTTTTAATTAATACGTAATACGCGCTCTGGTTGGGTAGCTTCTCAGCCATCTGCCAATAGCGTCCCTTGTATGAAATCAACTGTGCAAACCAACTGAGGAAGCATGTACCAGAAATTAAAAGACCCATTGTCCACAGAAATCCGCGAACCAGCAAAAAATCCGTGATATATATTTAAATATGCTTACATATAAAATCCGCGATAGAGTGAAGCCGCGAAAGTCGAAGCGCGATATAGCGAGGGATTACTGTATAGTGGAAGAGAACTAGCAGTCATTGTACACTCCCTGTCATGCACAGAAAGTCATACTGGGCTAAATCAGATGTTCCTGTAAACGTGTGGCGAGTATTGTTGATGTCTGCACCACATATACAGCTGGACATGAATCACATGAAATGCTGTAAATCGCGTTGTGTCTCTGCTGCTGATTCTTGCTTTTAGCATTAAAAAGGACTGTGCACAGAGTGTTTATAGGTTTGTGCACTATTTTAATGCCTGATCTGGACAAGATATGTGCTGTACCTTCTGATACCACGTGAAGGTAAGGAAGTGTGTGCCAGGTGGGATAGGGGGTCAGGTTGGAGTCAAGGTTCAAGGTTCTTTATTTGCCATTTGTGCATAAAACCAACAGTCAAGGCACATTGGAATTCTTGTGCAGAGCTCTTTCAGAGTCATAATAAACATTTAAAAAAAAACAATATAATAAATAATATGAATTATACCAACACTATACAGAAAAGTGGTAATATCTACATAAAAAATCTATATATATAATTCACTAAGACGCCGACAAGTAGCCACCCATGGAAAGCACGCCGGAAGGGGCATGGATTCACTAAACCACCGACAAGTAAGACGCCAATGGTGCAAGCAGGAAGGAGCCACGCCCACCAACTCTAAGACCATTGGATACGACGACAACTTGCAGAGCCATGCCCACCAACTCGGACGCGACGACTCGGAAAACACGCCGTCATTTATGTTCGTCTGTGCTACAGTACACATGCACCTCTGAGCCACGTTGACTTTTCAGTTACGACGCACGAAAGCGTGCACCATAGCAAACTGTTTTGCACGCTACATACAGCAATTCGCATCCGCGACAAACATGCGTCTTCTTAGATGGTCCTGCAGGAGCACGGAAGACGTTTCCCTGCCCGCCAACACTCCTTTTTCCCCGGCCCGCGTCTACTCTCGCTCTCTAGGCATTCACACTGCCTGCTCATGTGCCCGGATGCAAAAACTCACCGACCACCCAGTTAGTCCCTTTCGTCTGTGCTAGGAGTCCACATGCACCTCTGAGCCACGTTGACTTTTCATTATTCTTTTCGGTTACGACACCCGACCGCGTCCACCATCGAAAACCATGGGAAAGGAACAACGAAGCCCCGCACAGAAACTCTACCCCTCCTCCCACGTGATTGGGAACGCACCTCAGATCACTGCCCGCCAACTCGAACAGCTCATCAAACACATACTCACTCGCTTTGGTCTGTGCTGCTGAACAAATCCAGCTGTGAGCCACGTTGACTGTTCTTTTGCCCTCCATGGCTACCGCTTCAAATGTATTTCATGGAAACAACACTTCTTTCAATGTTATACAAATTCCTGCATCAGGTAACTGTTTGTTTCTATCAGTCGGGTTTTTTCTGGAAAAATGTCATTGACGAAACTGTTGCTCTCAAACTTTGCAACATGGCTGTCGGCTTTGTTTGCCAACATTGGGATAACTTTGGCAACGTGGTGTCCGTTGTTGTTAGTCACAGAGGCATTGTTATACAGTCTGCTCAACAATAAGCTGACTTCATGAATACGTCCGGAGTCTATGGTGGCGAGGCAGAAATTGTGGCAATGTCCCAAATCCTTCCAGCTACTATCAGCATTTACTTCCAAGAACGTCCTCATGCCTCTCCTCGAGTTTACAATCCAGCCCAGCGTCTCTCCATATCCCTGCTCTTTAGCGGTCCTCTGGATCATGAGCATTACGAGGTTCTCATGCCTCTCAAATACACACGTGATAACCTTCTGGTGACATCTTTTGACGCTGTCGGTATGTGCACACAGGGTGCACACCCACTTGCTCGCCACACTAATGTGACGTCACCTGCCCACTCTCCTCTTCCTGAAAAACATTTCAAGACACACTCCCCTGAACACATGCATTCCACACAGGACTTTCAATGCACCTTTTGTTCGAAAAGCTTCCGAGTGCAGAGATATCTGAACACACATTTAAAAAAACACAACACTAAACGAATTATGCAGGCTGCAACAAAATAATGTAAGAACGGGCGCATTTTTTTCACACAAGCTGGGTGGGTGGGTGTTAGTTAGTTAATTAGTTACTCGAAGGATTTCAAGATTTAATATGCACAAGCGGTAACACTGCAAAAGCAGCCCAAACCAGAAAAGACGGCTGGCAAAAAGTGGCTGACAAATTAAACACGTGTGCATTGTACTTACTGAAAGCAGCGTTATGGATTTTGCAAATGTTTATTTTTTTCCCTCTGTTTAAAAAACATTAAACAAGCGGCGTGATTATGCGGCGTATAGTACGCCGCGGGTTGGTATGCAGCGTGTAAAACAGTTTGTTTGTCGTGGATAATTTGCCTTTTACTTTAACACGAAGACAATTTCCGGTTATATTTGCCTTTGCGATGACAATTAATAAGGCACATGGCCAAACTTTCAAAAAGATATGCATGTATCTCCCAAAACTAGTGTTCAGTCACGGACAGTTGTATGTTGCTCTCTCCAGAGTTCCATCTTTTCATTCACTTACTGGTATGCCTGCAGGAACACGTGCATCGAGCGAGCGGCACACACATACACAGGCACGCACGCGAGAGAGAGAGAGAGCGCTGGACACATAAGAATAATAATACTTCATTACATTGATATACCGGTGTTTTCAGTATTCAAAGCGCTATCCACACAGGGAGGAACCGGGAAGCGAACCCAAATTCTTGCACAGTCTCCTTACTGCAAAGCAGCAACACTACCACTGCGCTACAAGGCAGTTAAAGAATGCACCGGGCTCGATTTTGTTTTCACTTCTGTTTGGACAACTGTGTCGTTCAGGAAGTGTTCACCCATCAATACATAATTATGCGGCGTATGCTACACCGTGGGTTAGCTAGCGGGTCATATGCTCACACGGATTACGTCCCTGCCCTTTGTACACACCCCCTCCCTTCGCTACTAACCGTGGTCAGGTGACTTGGTGGATTATATATATATATATATATATATATATATATATATATATATATATATATATATATATATATATATAGAAAAGCAGCCAAAACCGCAAAGAACAATGAAAAGTCTACATGACTCACAGGTGCATGTGGACTGTGCAAAGAGGAAAACGACACAGGTGACGAGTTGGGGGTGGGCACATGAGCAGGCAGTGCATACTGAACAAGAAATCAGCAGACTAGCATGACGGAGGGGGCGGAATGGGCGTCCTTCCCCTCTCCTCCCGTTCCGCCCTCCGCGCCCACCCCGATCTCTCGCTCTAGGAGGAGAAGGCGCGACGGCGGTCCGC
Source organism: Erpetoichthys calabaricus (assembly GCF_900747795.2). Lineage (NCBI taxonomy): Eukaryota > Metazoa > Chordata > Cladistia > Polypteriformes > Polypteridae > Erpetoichthys > Erpetoichthys calabaricus. Next base: position 150,746,065 of record NC_041399.2, on the reverse strand, counting down.
CAGTTTTCAGTCACAGACAATTGTATGTTGGTTCGTTCCATGCATTGTTACAATGTTACTTTTCTTGGTGATTTATTACATTACCGATTTTTCAAATGTTAATTTTCTCCCTGTGCTTAAAAATCATTAAACAAGCGGCCTGATTATGCGGCGTATGGTACGCCGCGGGTTCGCTAGTACAATTATATTGCACAGTTAAAAATATTGCACATTTATCACTTGTCATTTACATGACAAATGAAGTGAGGTAGTGAGGGGTTATTGCACATATTTAGTAATTTTGTTTTGCCATCAGTCTAACTGTGGTGGGGAAGAAGCTATTGAAAAACCTTGTTCGGTGAGTGATGATGCTGTCTGCTCTGCTGTGTCTCAGGTTGTACGTACAGCTTTTGTGTCTGAGCAGAGAGTGAGCTGGATGGAGTGAGTCCCTGATAATTCCCTCTGCTCTTTTCTGACAGTTATGTGCATACATAGAGTCCACGGAAGGAACTTTCAGAACCTGTGTGTGTGTCACCTGAAAGACAGTGTCTGTGGGGTCACAGAGGGCTTTTGAGGGAGTGTGTCTGTGTTCATCCTGTTGAACCTGGCATAGAAGGTGTTAAGGCTGTCTGGAAGGGTGGCATCTCGGGGGTCTGTGGTTGTTGTGGTTCTCCCGTAGTTTGTGACAGACTGAATTCCCTGCCACATGCGGTGCATGTTGTGGTTGAGGTAGTAGCCTTCAAGTTTTTGTGAGTGAGCCCTTTTTGCTGCTCTGATGAGCTTCTGCAGCTCATACCGGGCTCTCTTATACTCCACTTGATCTTCTGACTTGAAGGCCTCCCGCCGCTTCCTGATTTTCTGTTTTATGTCCCCATTAAACCAGTGTTTTTGGTTGAGGAACATACACACAGTCCTGGGAGGGGCACATATGGACGTGCACCAGCTAATGTAGTCACTCACAGTCTCTGTGTATTCATGGATATCGTTAGTGGTCTCTTTGAAGGTGCTCCAGTTTGTGGCCTGTAAGCAGCCCTGCAGACTAGCTTTTGCATCATCAGTCCAGGTGTTAATGGTCCTGGCTATGACTGGCTTTGTCTTGAGCCTTTTGTTGTAAACTGGTTTAAGCCGAATCGCCAGGTGATCAGACTTTCCAAAATGAGGTTTTGGTTCAGCTGAAAAGGCGTTTCTTATGTTGCCAGTGTTTTATTTCCCCTAGTGGGGAAGGTCACAAACTGATGCAGTTTAGGCATGTTTTCCGGAGATTGTAATGGTTAAAATCTCCCAGAATGATAACAGTGGCGTCAGGATATGTGTTTTCATGCTCGTTGATCATATCGTGTAACGGATGGGGGGATATACACAACACTCACAATAATGCATTGTAGTTCTCTGGGCAGGTAAAATTGCCTTAACTTCAGAGTCAGATATTCCATATTTTCAGAACAGGATTTAGAAATGGTCTTACAGTCGGTACACCATAATTGTTTGACGAGGGCGGCCATTCCTCCGCCGCGAGTCTTAATGCTGTCCGCAGGACATTGGTCCTCCCTGAAGACCGTGTTGCCGTTTGTTGTTATTGCCTCATCAGGTGTCCTCTCCCAGAGCCAGGTTTCGCAGAAACACAATATGGAGTCCCTGAATGTCCCTCTGCGTGAAAATCCTAGCGTGGAGCTCATCCATTTTATTTTCTAGAGACTGAACATTTGCAAACAATATGACTGGGAGGGTTAGCCTTCCAATGCTAACCAAGAGCCGGAGCCTTTGGTCAGCTCCTCCCCGTCTGCTGTGCCTCTGCTTCGGCCTGTTCTCAGAAGAGCTCCCTGTCGGGGGCCGGCCTAGCGTCGAGTCAGCATAGCATGCTAGCTAAGGGTGGGATTCCAGTGAGATTGGGTCAAAAAGTCCGATATGGCTGTGCTCTCTCAGTTTTAATAAGGTTGCCCGATTATAGAGAACATTTGCAGAGTGTGTCTTAACTCGGCAAAAAAAAGTAAGAAGAGGAAGAGGAGGAGTCGATTTTTTGCTGGGGTCTCTGCCGTCTCCTATGTAAGCATTGCCTGATGCAAACACATCCACTTCCCCTCAACCTCCGTATTTGCTATATATTGCCTTGGATACCTGTAAGTCTGATAATGTTCCTCTGAGGAATAAAAAGCTATTTTAAGATACATGATTCATTTTCTCCCTTTATAGATATCTCTCTCGCCAACCCTTACCACATTCCCCTCCAGCGCTACGTGCCGTTGTGAAGATGGGGTCTGAATCCACCCCATGAAGACAATTACTGCTCTAGAAGCAAAACTTTACATTTCAATCCATCTGCATAATTAAAATTCTATGTATAGTTTTTTTTATATATCTAATAAAATACCACATATAACACATAATTAGCTTTTCTTTTTAATGTCTGAGTAACTGCTTAGTTAGATGCATACACACACACACACACACATATATACAGTAATCCCTCCTCCATCGCGGGGGTTGCGTTCCAGAGCCACCCGCGAAATAAGAAAATCCGCGAAGTAGAAACCATATGTTTATATGGTTATTTTTATATATTTTAAGCCCTTATAAGCTATCCCATACTATTATAAACATTTCACGCACAATTATACAGCATAAACCCTTTGTATTCTCTTAGATATTAGGTAAGATTCGTTGAAATTATGTATGTAAAACCTAAATATTATTTTAAAGATATCGAGCGTCTCCGATATCACAAATGTTACAGCCATTACGACAGACAGGCCACCAGCAATAAATACGTACAACGCAAGAAAAATTGTATACAGTAAAATGTGTGTACAGTGACACTAAACTATGTACATGTAATAAGTACTGTACGTAAATAATTAATTATGGTTACTCACCAACAATGACACGACGACTTGTCTGATAACGATGAGTTTAATTTTACTGCACTACAAAGGATAGCGTTACAGCTCTTCTAAAGGAGCCTCTTCAGGCGACTGTGTAGCACCGCCGTTGTACTTCTTCCATCACTCTTCAATCCAAATCCCTAAAGCAGATTCCATCCAGACTACTGTCTTATCACGTCCACTTGCAACTCGTTTTGCACCCTGGTTAAAGGACACTGCGGCCGTAGATCTTATATGCTTTTCCTCCTTTTTAAATAAAAAGAATCGTGGACTCATTGATGCTGTAATGGTGTCCTGCAGCGGTGTAGCTGTTTCCTTCCTTCAACATATCCAAAACTTTTACCTTTTCTGCAATCATTTGCATCTTCTGTTGGCGCTTGGACACGGCTCCTGCAGCAGTAGCAGTAACGTGTGTTAATGATGAATGAGTGAGATTAGACTTCCTGGTTAATGCAGCACTCCGTCGCTGAGCCAATCAGCAGCACACAGGAACTTAACCGAAGGCTCTGATTGGGTAGCTTCTCAGCCATCCGCCAATAGCGTCCCTTGTTTGAATTCAAAGGCGTCCCTTGTTTGAATTCAAATGGGCAAATCAACTGAGGAAGCACACGTACTGTAGACCGCAGACATCCGCGAAGCAGTGAAAAATCCACGATATATATTCACATATGCTTACATTTAAAATCCGCGATGGAGTGAAGCCGCGAAAGACGAAGCGCGATATAGCGAGGGATCACTGTATATAAATACACATACACATAGACATACAGTGCACCCAGAAAGTATTCACAGCGCATCACTTTTTCCACCTTTTGTTATGTTACAGCCTTATTCCAAAATGGATTAAATTCATTTTTTTCCTCAGAATTCTGCACACAACACCCCATAATGACAACATGAAAAAAGTTTACTTGAGGTTTTTGAAAATTTATTAAAAATAAAAAAACTGAGAAATCACATGTACATAAGTATTCACAGCCTTTGCTCAATACTTTGTCGATGCACCTTTGGCAGCAATTACAGCCTCAAGTCTTGTTGAATATGATGCCACAAGCTTGGCACACCTATCCTTGGCCAGTTTCGCCCATTCCTCGTTACAGCACCTCTCAAGCTCCATCAGGTGGGATGGGAAGCATCGGTGCACAGCCATTTAAAGATCTCTCCAGAGATGTTCAATCGGATTCAAGTCTGGGCTCTGGCTGGGCCACTCAAGGACATTCACAGAGTTGTCCTGAAGCCACTCCTTTGATATCTTGGCTGTGTGCTTATCGTCGTTGTCCTGCTGAAAGATGAACCATTGCCCTAGTCTGAGGTCAAGAGCGCTCTGGAGCAGGATTTCATCCAGGATGTCTCTGTACATTGCTGCAGTCATCTTTCCCTTTATCCTTACTAGTCTCCCAGTTCCTGCCGCTGAAAAACATCCCCACAGCATGATGCTGCCACCACCATGCTTCACTGTAGGGATGGTGCCAGGTTTCCTCCAAACGTGACGCCTGGCATTCACACCAAAGAGTTCAATCTTTGTCTCATCAGACCAGATAATTTTCTTTCTCATGGTCTGAGAGTCCTTCAGGTGCCTTTTGGCAAACTCCAGGCGGGCTGCCATGTGCCTTTTGCTAAGGAGTGGCTTCCGTCTGGCCACTCTACCATACAGGCCTGATTGGTGGATTGCTGCAGAGATGGTTATCCTTCTGGAAGGTTCTCCTCTCTCCACAGAGGACCTCTGGAGCTCTGACAGAGTGACCATCAGGTTCTTGGTCACCTCCCTGACTAAGGCCCTTCTCCTCTGATCGCTCAGTTTAGGTGACCGGCCAACTCTAGGAAGAGTCCTGGTGGTTTCGAACTTCTTCCACTTACGGATGATGGAGGCCACTGTGCTCATTGGGACCTTCAAAGCAGCAGAAATCTTTCTGTAACCTTCCCCAGATATGTGCTTCGAGACAATCCTGTCTCGGAGGTCTACAGACAATTCCTTTGACTTCATGCTTAGTTTGTGTTCTGACATGAACTGTCAACTGTGGGACCTTATATAGACAGGTGTGTGACTTTCCAAATCATGTCCAGTCAACTGAATTTACCACAGGTGGACTCCAATTAAGTTGCAGAAACATCTCAAGGATGATCAGGGGAAACAGGATGCACCTTTTCTCTTTTGAGTCCCAACATACTGAATCTTTTAAATGTGGTCCGTGAGACATGTGTTTAAGGACTTTGTAACAAAATAAGGATAGATTTCTCTGTTTGGAATTTCAGCACAGACAAAGCGATCTACATCACCAGCAGTTAATAATTTATTTTGCAAAGTAATCAATAAATGCATGTGAGGTAAACTCCATTTTTGAAATTCGATCGTGTAAATGTATGCTCTGATTTGATCGAACAACGTTTTGATTCTATGTTGCATAGCTTCTCCATGATCATAAATATACACCTGCCCGAATTGTGGTGTCTTCAAAATTACACTTGTCTTAGCTTTAATTGTTGTGGGACCACAGATTCTCATAGCATATGGTCCTGAATCGTGTAAATCTACGTTTTGAGCACAGAATTATGTGAACACAAAAAGATTATTGTAGACTCGGATATTTTGCCTGTAGTGTTTGTGGATTTCACTTTCACCAAGCATCAAATCTTTTAATTCTCACGGATACGCCTCTTCATTGGGAGGCAACACTACGTTTTCCTGATGGCAACAGGAATTAGCCGATCTACAAGTCTTCGACTTAAACTTTAAAGCCTTACAGTATCAACATACTTCTGACATATCACTTATGTCCATATATTTGATCTCTTTTCGCTGTTCCGTTATTTCACCGAGTAATAATTTCCGTTTGTTTGTGCTAATGCAATCTTTACTATCTTTGTTTTTGATACTTTCGAATTTTACTACTTTCATATTTTTAACTTGCTCTGCATGTGTATTGAGCCAACATTTTCTTTTTTTGAGCCTTTCGAATTGCACTGCTTTCATAATCTCTAACCTGCTCTGCATGTTTATCACGCCAACGTTTTTGAACATCATTATAAAGTCTTTTATTTCTGACCCCAATTAGACCTAGAGGTTTTCAATTCCACTTGGTCCGGACTGATTATTACTTTCCTTATTTTCTGAATTTAAACATAGATTATTATTGTTTTCTTGTGCATCCTTTGTTGCCTTCTTTTCTCTCCAGTGCTTTCGTGTCTCTTTTCGATGCGCTGCTCTTTCTTCTTTGCTTAGTCGTTCACGTGCCATGTAGAATGTATGAAATTTTTAGAGCTGGGAGAACATGAAGTGTGTCTGCCATAAGCATTCCAAAAACTGCGAGGTTAGATGTCTGTGAACTTGTTTTAAATTTTTTTGTAAGTAGGGCGTGACATGCAAAAGTCACTGTCTCACGGGTATTGCTTCCTTAGGTTGTAATTTCTAGTCTCGTGGAACTTCAAAGTGTCTCCCCAAGATGATCACGTCTTGACCCAAAATTTTTTTATATAATAGATATATATATATATATATATATACAGATATATATATATATATATATATATATATATATATACACAGTATACACACATATAATATATACTTTTTTTACTTGTTCGACAATATTTTTAAGCACAAGTCTTGGTAATGAACAAGTTAAATCCCATATTTTAGCCAATAAAAAGCTACATCTGGCACACAAGAACTCACCATAAGGAGAGCGAGGGTAAAAAGGGGTGGTTTCTTTCTGAGGTATTTCTTGAACTTTACCATAAAGTTCGCTTGTGGATGCTTGATAAAAGCGGACACTGTTAGTTAAGCCACAGGTTTTGATGGCGTCTAGAAGGCGAAGAGTGCCAATTCCATCAACATCTGCAGTATACTCAGCCAAATCAAAAGAAACCTGGAGAGGGGGAAAAAAAGTGACATTAAGTTTCAGACATCTAAAACACACTTACAGCATTGACCCTGTGAGACAGAAATACTTGGATCAAATACAAAGTTCAGTTTTCACTGAGGAGAAAGTGTAATGTTGGCTATGACAAGTGCAAAATTGTAACCAGGTTTAACTAGGGAGTTATTTTTGTTTGATTGTCTCCAATTTCATATAATATGCCAACAGTACTCAGTTTCTCTCGTAAATTAACAAGACCCACGTACAAACTTACAGAAAGAGAAGACCTTGCTACTAAGTCACAAAAAACTGAGTAATAGCTGTACTCTTTGACACTTCATTTGTCAGACTACATACTGATATTCCATTTATATTTGTACTTAATTATTGTGCTTAATTATTCAAAATGAACAAATATACTAACTGCATAAGTATTTAGGACTGTCATATTGAGGCTTGGCAAAGTTATAATTTGGATAGCATGCTGTTAAGAATGCAAAGCTAGTGACAGTGTTTAAATGAAACAGAAATCTGCATTGTTTAGTTAAATCAATCGATGCTAAAATTAGCCCCCTGCCTACCTGCTTACCTGAAATCTCTGCTTCTATATTATATTAGCGAAGAATCACAGAAAACTACTTATTAATGTGCTAGGAACTTGTTCAGAATTACAGTAGGTTCAATCAGAAGTGTCCATCTATAGTGGTACTGGGTGTAATTTACAGTGTGCAAATGGTTTATAAATACACATAGCTAAGTTTGTTAAATTTGTAAATGATACTAAATTACATGTTTTAATAGATCACCTAGCCTAATTATAAAAGTACACAAAAAAGTACTGAAAAGTAACTGGTAGTATGTTTATAGATGATGCAAAATATTCATTAGACTTGCACAATGACAGTCTGGAGACAGAAAGTATTTACTAAAGAGACAGACTTGGAAAGTCCTAGCTGGATTATCGGTTTCCTCTTAAATTTTAACTCAAGGCAGGTCATTTTTAAATTGTATAAAACATCTATGAAGCCACTATGGCACCCATATTAACCGATGAACTTAACAGCATTTGAGAAAGCAAAGGGAAAAGGTACTAGACTAAGTCCTAACCCACAGGGCATAAACTTCGGTAAGATTAATTTTGCATCTTAAGTGAACCAAGACTATAATATCAAAGCATTTAAATATATTCTAAGCATTTATTATATACTTCACTAAGGACGCTAAAGGTAAATTCAGCCGAAATCTTAGGAAATATCTTTTCAACCACTACACTGTAGATTCTTTGAATAAGCTATTTGATAGTGTAATTGAAAATGAGAAACCTAGAAGGCTCACACCTTAATTGAACGTAGGCCGGAAATAACAGGTAAGTCCAATGACCCCATTCTTACTAAGTTCATGTTTACTGTTAAAACTACATATTATAGTGCACACAGCACAATGAAATTGCTATTTATATGCCTGCTCAGAAAAGCAAAACCCTTGAAAAGTTCTACAATGTGGTCTAATAGCTCTGGTTTGAATCAGACCAAGGTCTTTAGAGTTGTGGGACTGCAGCACTATCTGCTGTTCCAAAGAATACAGTAAATTCAAATATATTTACAAACAGCACATTTTAACAGTGCCACCAAGTTAATTCAACCTGCTTTCTAAATGTACATGAAACATAAAGTTAGAGACAATAGTAAATCTACCACCTTTAGGTGATAGGGTAAACATTACATATTTGAAATACTACATAATGTGGCGAGTAGCTGGGGGTGGTACCCAGCCGAGACGCCCAGAAGGACCAGAGGAGGGATTACGCCTCCTCCAGACCACGAGGGGGCGACCGCCTGGTGGCTATAGGGACCACGGGAATGGAGCTTGGAAGCTCAACCCTATAGGGCCCCGTGGTCACCACCAGGAGGCACCCAAATGCCAGAGTAGCCCTGGCCCTCAGCACTTCTGTCACACCCGGAAGTGCTGGGGGAAAGAAGACCAGGGACACCCGGAGTGCTTTCGGGTGCACAGCCGGCACTTCCGCCACACCAGGAAGTGCTGGCAGGAGCTCGTTGGGAGGCACCTGGAGCACATCCGGGTGGATATAAAAGGGGCCGCCTCCCACCATTCGATGGCTGGAGTCGGGAGGAAAAAGATAAGAGCTCGAGAGGTGGAGGCGGACCTGAAAAGAGGCATTAGTGAGAGGCCTGGACTTTGGGGGAGTACTGGGTTGTGTGTGCACTTTATTCTAAATAATATTGTGTAAATAAACGTGTGTGGTGCTTTTAACGATGTCTACCTGTCTGTGTCCGGGTCATACTCCACAACACCTACAGAAAGACAAAACCACTAAATTCCACTTTAACCATTAATATAGTTTTTAAGGAACATCACACTCTCCTTCCACAAAATCATCCCATTCTCCTAAAAATTTCTGAAGGATGCCACAAAAGCTTCATGTTTAGCAGAAGGTTGCATTTCCTATCCATCCTTGGAAATTACATCCCTTGAGGTTTGGGATCATTGAGGACTTCTGCCCAATAACATACTTAGTTACAACTGTCAACTATTCTGTTTCTTTGAAGCCAAAGACTTCATTAATGGAATGTACTGATATGGCAGATAACAGCCGGGGAAGTGGAGGAGTGGGAGAGATAAAACTGCTCCTGAGAATCAGCATGACCATAAAATTGTGTCAGAAAAATGCAACCTCCCCATTCTTTTTTTCTCCCTTTATCTCCACCGGCAATTTATTATTAATTTGATGGGGTAGGGGGAGCTGTCAGAGCTCTGTAGTGCAAGCCATTTATCTTCCAGCAAAATCTTTTCAAACCTACTGTTCAGAGATTCTCTGGTTTCCAAGTGCCAATTGAGAAAGCATGAGAGAAGAGCAGAGAGGCAGTCAAAGGCACCTCAGCAGCCTTTTTTCTAAACAGATCAAAGGTTCTGTTTCTCAGAGTATAAATGCACTCTAATGGTTTTGAGGAGTCACAAAGGCCTTGCAGCATGAAATGTTGTAACTTGAATGATTAGTGACACTGTACAACTTGGAAAGTTTGCTTATACAGAGGAGTCCAGCTGTGCCAGAAGCTTTCAACTTATTAAAAAAATAGGAGGCGTTGGAGCCACTGGAGAGTACTAGCAAGATGTAAAAAGATAGCTAATTCATTTTTATCCCTTTATTTGTACCAAGGGAATGGTGTATTACAAATAAAATGTGGGAGGGAGAGAGCACAATGTTTTTTTGTTCATAGCTCTAACTATTTGGAACACTTAGCCAAACAAGGTTTAGAGGACTCTTTTTTTCAACAAATAGCCAGTCATTTCTATAACTCTTTTGGTATCTATATCATAAAACTCTTGATTTTCTTTTCAGTAAGTACATTTTATAACATATCTATTATCATGTTTCCCTTATATTTAAACATATATACATATACATACACAGACCAAGGTGATAAGTTATTGAATTTGCCTACCTAACAGTTGGTTTAGAACTACCTCAGTTTATTGATTTTGAAAGTATGATTCCAGAAGCTTGCCAGTGTTGATGCCAATAACTGATGTTGATTCAATAACTGTGCTAAATTAGATGGTTGCGGATCTCAAATGCAAGTAGATAAATTCCATGTTGTCCCACAGACAAAACAGCTGAACTCCATCTAATCAGATGCAAAAAGTCTATTTGAAAATGGGTACATGCTTTATATGAAATCATACACTTTATATGTAGAGATTCTCAATTCTGGAGAACCAATGCAGATGCAAGATTTTGTTCTTTTTTTGTTTTGTTAATTGGACTCCTAGCCTTATTAAGCAAACTGTTATTTCCTAGTTTCTATGTTTTGGGATTCAACATACAAATTACAAAACTCGGTTTGGTAAATTTTTATTATGATATTCTAAGCATTTATGTAACCCAGCCCCGGGGGATGCACAAACCAGTGTTTTTCTTCGTGTTGGTCCCAACCCCAGATAAATGGGAAGGAATTATGTCAGGAAGTGCATCTGATGTAAAATTTTTCTGGATCAATATGTGTACAAAAATAGACTTCCATACCAGGTCAGTCGAGGGCCAGGTTAACAATGGCCGCCAACAGGGTGCTGGCAGAAATTGGGCTACTGTTGGCCAGAGAATAAGAGGGGGAGACGTGTACGGTAGCAGAAGGACAGGGGGAAGGTAAAGAGAGTGGAACTGAGGGTAGGAACTTTGAATGTTGGCAATATGACTGGTAAGGGAAGATAGTTAACTGATATGATGGAGAGAAGGAAGGTTGATATATTGTGCGTACAAGAAACTAAATGGAAGGGGTGTAAGGCCAGGTGGATCAGAGGTGGATTTAAATTGCTCTATCATGGTGTGGATGGAAGGAGAAATGGGGTAGGGATTATTCTAAAGGAGCAGTATGTCAAGAGGTGAAAAAGTATCAGACAGAGTAATGATTATGAAGCTGGAAACTGAAGGTGTGATGATGAATGTTGTTAGTGCATATGCCCCGCAAGTTGGGTGTTCGATGGATAAGAAAGAAGACTTCTGGAGTGAGTTGGATGAGGTAATGGAAAGTGTACCCAAGGGACAGAAAGTGGTGATTGGAGCGGATTTTAATGGACACGTTGGAGAAGGGAACAGAGGAGATGAGGAGGTGATGGGTAGGGATGGTGTCAACATGAGGAATGAAGGTCAGAGGATAGTGGATTTTGGAAAAAGGATGGGCTTGGTTGTGGTGAATACATATTTTAATAAGAGGGAGGAACATAGGGTGATGTACAAAAGTAGAGGAAGATGCACACAGGTAGATTATATCCTATACAGAAGAGTCAATCTGAAGGAGATTAAAGACAGCAAAGTGGTGGCAGGGGAAAGTGTAGTTAGGCAGCATAAGATGGTGGTTTGTAGGATGACGTTGGAGATCAAGAAGAAGAGGAGGAGAGGGAGGGCAGAGCAAAGGATCTAATGGATGTATGATGAGTTGTATGAGAGGCTGCACACTAAGGAGGGAGAAAAGGACCTGCACTGATTGGCTAGACAGAGGGACCAAAGCTGGGAAAGATGTGCAGCAGGTTAGGGTGATAAAGGATAAAGATGGAAACATACTCACAAGTGAGGAGGGTGTGTTGAGCAGATGGAAAGAGGGTACCAATTTTTAAGCATAAGGGCGGATGTGCAGAGCTGTAGTATCTACTGGGGGAAAAACTGATGAGCCACAGCATGAAGTTATGTGAAAGAGTAGTAGAAGCTAGGTTAAGAAGGGAGGTGATAATTAGTAAGCAGCAGTATGGTTTCATGCCAGGAAAGAGCATCACAGATGCAATGTTTGCTCTGTGGATGTTGTTGGAGAAGTACAGAGAAGGCCAACAGGAGTTGCATTACATCTTTGAGGACGTGAAGAAAGCATATGACAGGGTGCCTCGAGAGGAGTTGTGGTATTATATGAGGAAGTCGGGAGTGGCAGAGAAGTATTGTAGTTGTATAGGATATGTACAAGGGAAGTGTGACAGTGGTGAGAACTGCAGTAGGAGTGACGGATGCATTTAACGTGGAGGTGGGATTACATCAGGGATCTGCTCTGAGCCCTTTCTTATTTGCAATGGTGATGGACAGGTTGACAGACAAGATTAGACAAGAGTCCCCATTTGCTGATGACACTGTGATCTGTAGCGAGAGTAGGGAGCAGGTTGAGGAGACCTTGGAGAGTTAGAGGTTTGCTCTAGAGAGGAGAGGAGAGGAATGAAGGTCAGGAAGAACAAGACAGAATACATGTGTGTGAATGAGAGGGAGGTTGGAGGAATGATGAGGATGCAGGGAGTAGAGTTGGTGAAGGTGGATGAGTTTAAATACTTGGGAATTGTGGAAAAGAGGTGAAAAAGAGAGTGCAGGCAGGGTGGAATGGGTGGAGAAGATTGTCAGGAGTGATTTGTGAGAGATGGGTTATCAGCAAGAGTGATAGAGAAGGTCTACAGGACAGTAGTGAGACCAGCTATGTTATATGGGCTGGAGACAGCGGTACTGACCAGAAAGCAGGAGACAGAGATGGAGGTGGCAGAGTTAAAGACGTTAAGATTTGCATAGGGTGTGACGAGAATGGTTAGAATTAGAAATTAGTACATCAGAGGGTTGGCTCAGGATGGAAGGTTGGGAGACAAAGTCAGAGAGGTGAGATTGCTTTGGTTTAGACATGTGTAGAGGAGAGATGCTGGGTACATTGGGAAAAGGAAGTTAATGATAGAGCTGCCAGAAAAGAGGAAAAGAGGAAGGCCTAAGAGAAGGTTTATGGATGTGGTGAGAGAGGACATGTAGGTGGTGGACGTAACAGAGCAAGATGCAGAAAACAAGACAATACGGAAGAAGATGACCCACTGTGGCAACCCCTAACAGGACCAGCCGAAAGAAGAAGAAGACACTGAGCCATTACAAAGGGGCTTGGACAGCATATAGGCTTCAGTAGATTTGTCAATGAAGTCAAAATGTTAGGTTTGAAAAAACATAGGGAGGTCTGAAACTCAAAAGTACACCTTATTAGAGGGAGTTAGTTGTTGTAGTGGACTTGACAGACAGTGTTCAGAAGCCATTAAGAAGGATAACAGATTGTTAGGTTATACAGCACAATGTTTAGAATACAAGTCCAAGGAGGTTATGCTTAAGCTTTATGACCCACTAATGAGACCTCATCTGGAGTACTCTGTACAGTTTTGGTCTGCAGGTAACAAAACTGAGATAGTGGTGCTAGAAAAAGTCCAAAGAAAGATTATTCCAAGGCTACAGGGGATGAATTATGAGGAAAAATTAAAAGAGCTGAGCCTTTTCAATTTTGATGTTTAAAATTATGAAGGGAATTAGTTACAGTGGATTGAGACTGTTGCTTTAAAATGAGTTCATCAAGAACACAAGGATACATTGGAAATTTATTAAGAGTAAATTTCGCAAAAACATTAGGAAGTTTTTATTTACACAGCGAACCAGAGACACATGGAATAAACTACCAAGTAGTGTAGCAGGCAGTAGGACTTTAGGGATTTTCAAAATTAGACTTGATGTTATTTTAGAACAATTAAGTGGATAGGAACGACAACCAACGTTGGACTGAATAGCCTGTTCTCGTCTAGATTATTCTAATGAAACCAACCCCCCAAAGCCCCCCACCTCCAATCCTCTAGTAAAGGGACGGGCAGTTCTGATATGCTGGATCATGAGAATGTCATTGCAAGATTTTTCTTCTAGGGTGCCTTGCATGGAAGAGTCTACAGCCATGTAGTTGCCACTATCTCTCACCATATCATGCTAAGCAGTTCTCTCACTACCGTTGTGTATTGCCTGCCTTTAAGTATCCTAGGGCAACACAGCACCTTTCTACCAGGTGCACTCTCTCTTTTGCACTGATGTCAGATTTCATTACCACGGCAACAAGCCAGAAAAGGACTTTCCAACCCCTAGTGGCACCAGTTGCAAACAGTGATATGCAGTGCTTTTCTTTCATTTCCAGTGTGGGTTTCTGTTTGATTTCAAGGTTTTCTGTAGTCCTTTACCTTGTCTTTTGTCATCATTAAGATGGCCTTGCCACTGAAAATACCTTGCGACCTAGGCATCCCATTATAGGAGGCGTGAAAATATATAACATTGGAAAAAAAAATAACAAAAAATTTACTTTCCCAAAAGTAGAAATTGAGAAATGCAAAATTATTAGAAAAGCAACTTAATAGGTCATTCCATGTCAAATCAACAGATTTTCCAGAAATTCCACGCACTTTGGCCTCAAAAAATTCTGAAAAAATACCAGGTGTACCCATGTTATCCATCTATTTTAGATCAATACTGTACTTTTCCAAGATACAGTCAATTTTGTGAGGGGGGAGGAATGTCAAATTTGGCACAGCTTTATTTTTTCTTCAAAATCTTAAGAGCATATGTCAAGAACTAAACCATCTAGTAGGGTCAGATTTTACATATTGGTAGCATTATTGATATAGTATGTAACAAAATCAAACTGTTTGGTTCAGATGACAGCACTTGGTAAGAGCATTCCTTCAAAAATCGAAAAAAATATTTTGCATGTTTGGCTTTGCCATGTTTAGGCTTTCAGAAAACATACTTCTAACTGATACAGCCTGCTGATTTTTTTCCTTGTTTAGATACCTAAACAGGGCCAAAAGGTTATAAACAAACAAGAAACTGCATCAGGGTTTCACCAGCAGACCTCTCAAATTTAAGAAAAATCATTATGGATCATTTCATACTAGCTTAATGCACCGTGGGAATGTCCCTTCTTTCTCAAAAAACAAGTATTACTTTTCTTATGTGAATCATTTTTATCTTCCATTCTAAACATGGCATTTGTCAGTAATGATAATCATCCATTTCTTTGTCATTAACTTGGGTATAGGGTTAATGGAAAAAAATAAATCACCAAAGGCACTTTAAGCACAACGCATGAACAACAGTTGCTTGATTTATCATTAAATACAACACTAGTTATAATGAAATGTTAACATCTTGGTATTGCAGCACCAGGAATGTGACACATTTCATTTCTGTTTCAATCGAAGTGCAGAGTCTAGGCCATCCTTGTCTTTGAGATCAAGATGGTACTGCCTCCCAATGACCATTGAAATTGCACTAAGCAGTGCAATGACACTGTAATGGCACCCAACAAATGTTGTCTGTAGGAAGCGGCCATTGGAAAAACTGTGCAGGACAGTTTGGATGCATGAAACATATCAGGATGCCTGATTCCGCTTCACTCTTGTCACGCATCACACCAATCCAACATTTTTCATCATACATACAAACAACATACTGTATATTCCAAAGGACATTGGTCTAATGTGAGCGACGCACCTGATCTATCAGGAATGTGATTGTGAGAGGGTAGAATCTTGGCTGCTGCTTCAGTGGTAAATATTCCGACAGTCAATTGACTGTCTTCACCAGACACCTGGGTGACTTTGAGTTTGCCATCTTCTGTATTCTTGAGTACCAGGTAATCTTTTGACCATGGAAAATCATACTCACTGTTCAGCAACATGAGATAGGATACTGTCATTTGATATATAAAAAAAGTAAAGTTAAGATCTGCATAAGAACAGTAAGGTTTGTGTTTTGAGAAAGAAGGGACAAAGTAGAATGAATTAATATTTTTAAAATAATCTGCACATTCCCACATGCTGTTAGGGTGCTCTGAAAATGAAATTCAAAATGATGTTTTGGATTTAAGAAGTCTGCTGTTCAAACCCTAATACAGTTACCATTTATTGCTTTTTCAGATATTTTTAAATATGCGTTTCTGATGCCTAAGCATAGCTAAACCAAAAACTCAGATTAAATTTTGGTCAGTTTCAAGCGGCTGCTTTCGCAATTCAGTGTCATCTGGACCAAATGTTTTAAGTTTGTCACATACTATACCAATTATTGCACTGTTTAGTTTCTGAGCTATGAACTTGTGCATTTTGATGAAAAAATGACAGCAGATAAAATCGACACCCCCCCTCGATAGACTGTCTGTATCTTAGAAATTATTGATCTTCATCAAACAAATTTTACAGGGCGTGTCCTGACTAACATGGGTAGAACTGTTAATTTTTTCATACCTTTTTGACTTCGAAGTACATGGGCCATTAACTGATTTGACATGGAATGACCCTAACAGAAGATATAGCCTGTAATCAATGAAGAGAATGAGAATAAAATACTTGATAATTTTAGGCCATCCGGTTCTTCTCAGATTATAACTCCTTAATTATCTCATGAAGACTGGATTATAACGGAGTTCAGAGAGAATATTATGAAAACAACATTCCTTACATTTACTTAAATTTAAAGTATATTTTGCAATAGCTTAAAAAACACGGAATAAAAATGAATACAAGTTCAGCCTACACCAGAATTTTGCTGCTGCTAGAGTATTGGTTAAAAAAACAAATGATCTTTTGTTCATCCACACATGCACTGTAATTTCTATGGTGTAATGTTATCTCCATTGATTTCAAGGCAGCTTGAACAATCTCAATCAGGTAATGAGTGTTGAAACATTTAATTTTTTTATTTGCTGATAGACAATTTTAAATGAGCATTAGAAGTGATGAGACAACAAGCTGTTCTTTTAGGAAGCTTGAGTTTCATTTTCATTGTAACACAGGGATGAGAAACAAATAAGTAAGCTACAGAAGGCAATGCAGAAGCTATTAATAAAAAAGTAATACACATAACAAACAAAAGAATGATGAGCATGTCAACTACTTAACAAGAATATATTGGAAATATTCGAAGTACAGGTGGCACTTCTTGAATTGGCATCTCTCAGCATACAAAGGCTATTCATATTACTAACCGGAGTGGTGGCTCTGAGGCTAAGGATCTGCGCTGGTATCCCGGTTGCCGGTTCGAATCCCCATCACTGCCAAAAGAGATCCTACTCTGCTGGGCCCTTGAGCAAGGCCCTTAACCTGTAATTGCTCCAGGGGTGCTGTACAATGGCTGACCCTGCGCTCTGACCCCAAGGGGTATGCGAAAAACTAACAAACACTGTTGTAAGTCGCTCTGGATAAGAGCGTCTGCTAAATGATGTAAATGTAAATGTAACCGAGAATGGTAAACCGGAAGGCATGGACGCAGGTACACAGCGATGGGACCATGAGACGTACTGCGCAGGCGCGTACAGCTCAACTAACGGAAATAGCAAATAAAACAACGCCATATTGTGAGTGGCACTACTGCGGAGTGAAATTAGGAATAATGTGCTGCTTGGGATTGTACAAACCGCTGAACACTTTACACCAAATTCAAACACAATACAGCTCAACAATACACACACGAGCCCATCTGGATAAGATCAATGAACGCAGGCACGAGTTAAGACACTAGGGGTCTGCAAAGGTCCACAAAGATAGAACGGAATATATAAGAGCACACCGATCAAAAAAAAATCATGTGCTCTCAGCGCATAGAAAGCGTATAAGGACAATACGGAGAATAGAGACCCAAAGGCATTGGAGAGAAAAAAAGGCAGATAAGAGATTATGAAAACAGTGGAATTCGAAAGGCTCAAACAAACGATGGCGCGATACACATGCAGACAAAGGTACAGAATATGAAAGCGGTAAAATTCTAAAGTATTGTAGCGTCCCAGCCAGGTTGAGGGCTTTTTGGTTTTAAAGTGACTGTTAGGTCCGATCGAGGGAAGGCGGAGTACAGCACGGAGGACTGATAGTGGGGTATTGATCTGATGCGGTAAGGGGGGCGTTGGAGAGGGTGCTAGAAAGTTGTGTTACCCAACCCCGGGGGTAGGCGAGCGAAGCGAGCAGGGGGCGGAGCCCCCTTGTTTCTGATAGAAAGGAAAGGTTGCTATTTAATTCTACTGATTCATTGGGCAATCTTTGAGTGTACATTTATTATTTTTAATGATGTGTAAGAATCTTGTATGAGGAAGTGAGACACTTTTCTAGTTCTCTGAGACGGACACATTGGGAAAATTATGTACCAGTAACATTAAGCTTTTTTGTTTAATCTGTCCACTGGCACTAACTAGTATACACTTATCCTGTCATAAAAGAAGCCAAATGAAAGGCTCACAAGCAGGTTTCTCATAGGCCCAAAGGGGGCTGAATTACAGATTATGTATTCTACAGAAAGAAATAATAATGCTTAGGTAAAAGGGCCTCTTAAGGTAATGTACAGTTCATTCATATCATTAAAAAATGCACATTATGTGAACTAAAATACAACGAGCTCAGGAGAAAATGAACCACTCATTACTAGCTAATGTTAAACCCATCTATTTAATGGGTAATTACTATTCTTCTGCTGCCAGCTAAGGTGCTGTTTGTAATAGAGACTGACAAACCATATCAAATTGTGTAAATGATAAACCAGCGTTTCCACCCTTTAATACGCTGCTAATCATGATGTAACATGAGAGAAAAAGGAAGAAAAGAATACTATTTAAGAAGGATTAGATATCAAATACTCTACGTACAGTAACACAACTAGCAGAGTTTGGATTGTTTTATGCCTAGTGCCAGTCTGCAATGAACTCATATTCAAGCAACAGGTAAAATTCAGCAATGAATCAGAAAATCAGAGAGACTGAAAGCTGTCTTACAGTAATCACCATAATACCAAAGTTATTCAATTGCTAAAATCGTGAAAACATTTTAGATACTGCAATGGAACAGGCTCCCCTCTTAAATTAATCTAATAAATTAAAAGTATGATGTAGTGTAATTTTGTTGGCTTTCACTTAATCTTAGGGAAGTTAAAAGTATGGTGATGTACTGTGTTAGCCATTATGGACGCAATGAGAAATGATACATTTTTTAAGTTAATAAACTGATAGATTTTGAGGATGTTAGATGACTAATTGGATATTTGGATCGATGTGTTTGAGATTTCATAATAATTATGAAATATAATTATGAAGTGTTGCCTTTATTTTCTTTTCTGATCTTTCTGTTTTATTCAATTGCATCCTGCTTATCGAATTTACTTGCTAAATGCCCTTCAAAACAAGCAAAGCATGCATGTTCAAAAGCAGTAAGGGTTCACATATACTATATGACCTTTAATTTGCAAATTCAGGGAGAAGCCACTTTCGCAACTAGAATACTAATAGCCTACGACAGTTTCTCCACTTACACATAAATGGTAAAGATGCACCATTAGCTTCTGCAATATTGTTGGACCATGTTTCACTCTATTTTTAGCCACCTGTGGCACTACCACAAACATTTTAGCATTGAATGTTTCCATTATTTATAATAAACAGAAACATAAAAGATAATACACATACATAACAGAATTTGTAATGTATTAATCAAGTAAAAATTCTTTAGTGTCTTTGCCTTTATTTCTTGCCGCCATCTCTGCTAATAGCAGTACAAATTGACCAAGTTTCTGCTGAATCACATATTGACTGTTATGTAGTAACATTTGATTTATTAGTATGCAGAAAAGAATTTTAAAAAATGTGATTTTTTAAAGTAATAAGCCTTCTTTTGAAAAACAAGGCTTATTACTTACCACTGGTTAATTCATATAAATTCATATAAATACCCTATTTTGTTTCATTTTAATAGCCCAATTGGTGGATGGCACAATGACAAAATGGTTAACATTTCTTCTTCACTACTCCTAAATCTTGTATGAACTTCACAGGTTTTGTTCTCCAGGGTTTACTCCTAAATATTAATGATGCAAATGTTAAATTGATTTCTTAAAAACCAAATGAACACGTATTGCTGTTTTCTGTAGTTTTATTTATTTTTTTGCTTTGTTTTTTGTGTCCCATTAGACATCTGACCTTATCACTGGACATTTCTTTAGAGACTTACTCTATGATACTGCATTTAAGGAGTGTCCTTCTACTAATTATATATCTGTTTTTTAATAAGATTGCATTGATTTTATTTTCCATGTTACTAATTCATTAATATTCTTACCTACATCGTATATTTTTTCTTTTCTTATAACTTTCTCTTTGACATCTTGTAATGCTCTTTCAGCTACATTCTTTGTATGAAAATGTGTGATATAAATACACGCTTTGACTTTCACTTTGACATGTCGTTGTTTATATATATTTAAAATTATTTGATTGCCTAAATATTTTGAAGTTAAATTGTTTTAGAACAATATTATATGCATGACAAAAATTTTCTTAATTTTTTACATTTTAAACACATTTTTCAATTTTGCACTTAAATGCAACATGATGGAAACATTCTAATTATATTTTTAATTGTGTTCATAAATGCAAAAATGACTATTCACAATGAAAACAATTTTTTTTTATGAGTTTAACATTTTAGACCTGTGAATTATTTAGTGCTTTATACTTGTAATTCATTTGGACTATTTTATACCCTTTCTTGTGTCGTAATGAAATTTATTTTATCTTGTGGCGTTTTTCTAGAATAAATATTTGAAATGTGGTATTTTACTTTACAATACTAGATGAAACAAGACAGTTGACATCCAAAAACAAATTGTAAATTGATGGAGTCATGAAAACAGCAAAACAAATTAGAATAGGATTTCCACTAGACATTTTATTTAGAAAGCTCACAAGTATGATTAACTGTAAAGTAATTAAAAAGGTGTCCAATGCCAAACACTTTTAAACACTGTAAATATGGTTATGAACTGTCGCTGTTCATCGTTTAATTGTGTTTCATGATGAGGTTTTCATTTTAAAGGGACTTTAGAAGGAAACAGAAGAAGCTGAAGCAGCCTCATAATGGGAGTTAAAAAGCAACATCACTACAGCAATCAAAGGAAAAAATTAGATGTTACTTTTGAGCTACTCTGAAACAGATATAGCATTGGATTTTTTCATTTAAAAAGGAAATACAGATAAGAATTGGCTTGGTATACTTCCAAATAAAGGCATGATTCTACTACTGTGACTAATAACAAAATTGAAAGTTTGAATTGCTGTAGTTATGTAAGTCCTTGGCTCAGACATCTTGTAAGCTACTTAATACTCCTAAAACATTGCCAAATGCTTACTGTATATCCTGGATGGCAAATCTGCCATCAAAGTGCCAGAATATTGAAGGTTTATGGTAAATCCCATGAAAGTTCTGAGAGACAGAACCTCTACTGGCAGACAGAGAATATGCCTGGTGCCAGTTTATACAGACAGAGGCCATCACAAAAAAGTATGCCCTGTTAGAGTGAATAATGTATTGGATAAAGTTTCTTCAGGGGCTGCACAATAAAAAATAGAGGTCACAGGAATATTAGTAGAAGGACTGACAAAAACAGACAGCAGGCAGTCTGGAAGTTGTTCTTGGGGTTTGGTACAGTGAAATCTCAGTGGTGCACTCTGAGCTAACATCAATGACATTTTTGAAGATGTGCTAGCAATCCTGGAAGTGTACTTGACCTGGAAGTTGGCTCTGGGAAGTGGTTTAAAAACAGATGCCAGCAAGTAACTAAACTTAGAAAATGGCAGGTAAGATGGGAAGAAGGCTCTCTTGTGGGATAACAGAGGTCTGCACCTATGAGAAGCAGAAAGAAAAGGCAAGAAGTACTTCTTATTACTATAGCAGTGTACTACACAGACACATACTGAGTGGGCAAAATAAGTAATGCAGAAGGAAATTTGCTCTTTCTCTTTTGTAACTATAGAAATAGTTACACCCTCTTGAAATATAAATACCATTTATATTTGATATTTCAGACCACATGAAATTTATGCTTTGTACTAGAAATGGCAGAGATGCCTAAAACATTTTTAAAAATACAGTATAGTCATATGTGCAAGCTGTGTGTGTCTCTTGCAGAAAATGATTTATGGAGCCAAGTAGCAATAGTGAAGGATTTGGCAGCTACACAAGCACCTACCCTTTTTCACCCCAGACAGCAAAAAATAAATGTGGAAGAATAACCCTCACTCTGCCTCTTCCAGCCATCTCCGAAATGAGAAGACACTTGCATTTGTTTTCAACCAAAGGAGGTAAAGAATACTGTTGGATGTCTTGCAGGCCACTATCCACAAAACCTGTTTAAAGGTGTTCTAAACTCTGAAGTCCCAAATCCAATTTATTCTCTCTTTCTCTTACTAGTATGCATGGTATACTATATAAAAGTATATAAGTGTTGTATAACTTGCCCAAAAGCTATTCTTGAATAAGAGATACTTTTCTGGAAAGTGACTGAAATAAAAGTAAAATATCATCATGAGAAACTTTCAAGATCCTACAGAAGTTATCTGCTGTAAAGTATACTTAAGCATCAAGAGTACAAGTAAATGCAAGATCTCTCCCTGTTTTATAAATAGCCAAAAATTATCACCAACTTAAAGTAATTGGGGCTACTTTCTTTTTGTGTGTGAGTCATATTATAATCATTAAAGTATGAGCCAAGTAACTGCAACTTGAAAGCTGAACATCTTAATGATTGTATCTTAATTCAGTGGGGTGGGTGCTAATGGAAGGGGCATGAAGGCTTCTTTTGGTTTTTTCAGTAATTAATTCCTGAAAAATACTTTGTAAAGTGAATTTCTTTAAGGTGAATATCTAATTATTTTCAATTAGTAAAAAAAATAAATTGTAAGTGTTCTCTGGTTCCAAAATAGACCCTCACTTTTATTCAAATAACACCTAACTTCTAACTAACATAATTAGTAAGTTGTCAAAACAAAGCCTAGTAAAACACTGCCCTTCATTAAATAATATTTAAATAAGTGCTTTTCCTAGATGTTATCACTTCTAGTTTCACATTCAAATGATTGGCTTTTTGTTTTTTCTTGGATTACTCCCAACCATTTCAGTTTTGGAGCAATGATGCCCAGGATAACGTGGAAAGATGTGAGGAGCATAAGTAATAAGGTGAGTGAACCAAAGCATGTGAACATACTGTACAAGTACATCTCACTGTAGCATGCCTATTAGCCCAGCCACCATCAGCAGTCTGCATCTGAGACTGGGATTGCACGGCACCAACACCCACACCCGCTCCATGCCCTCTAGATCATAAGTACTATAGTAACATCTACTTTATTTATGTGTATTTCTACAGCACATTTTCATACACAGGATGTAGCTCAAACATCAAAGAAATTGCAACAGAAAAAAAAGAATGAATTAAAATTAATATAAGTAATAATTAATAAACAAGAAAAAACTAAATCAATATGGGTTTACATAATGTGTATTTGGAATGACTGCTTGAAAAATCAGGTATCAACAGAGCACATTTGAAAATATTTGTAGATTTACCTGAATTTTTCTACAGCAGACGAACCTGCATTTTAGTTTAATGACTGAGCAAACGTTAGAGAATATTTCCAGCCCATTTGTTTCCTGATGTAATATTACAGTAATGAATGGCGTAGCAAAATACTGTATATTGGAGCAAAAGTAGCCATTTGCATTTGAAAACACTGAAGTAAAAGTGAAAGTAGACAAAAAATATTATATTAAGTAGAAACATTCTTATAGCATACTCATACACAGTAAAGAGGTATTTCTACATTTTTACTATACAGCTCTGATTTATACTATATATTACAAACATACAATGGTTGCTTTGTGTATCAAATATAATAATTTTAGGAATGAGAGGCATGAGAAAGCTGGAGCAGGTTAATTGTCACACAAAGCTTGTATTGTGATTTACTTCTAGGCAGGAGTGACTATTATGCAGAAATTGAAAGTGCTTCATGGTTTCATGTTGGTTTCCTCAATGAAGTCTACCCAATAGTCTCAAGACATAAAACCAAATTGATAATAGAAGATAAAGGAGAAACACTGTACTCCACAACTTACATGTATTTCACAAAACTGGGTTTTATATGATAGCTTAATGTAGAAATGGAAACCACAGCTGGAACAGATAGTCTTAATCATATTAACATTTAGGTGCAAAATCGTGGTCAAACACTTGTCCCTGAGACATTCAATGCTTTAATTGAATTGTGATAAATATATTACATGCATAAAAATGTTAAGCCAAATTACATAATAAAACATTTTAATGAACAACAAAACAACCGCAATACAATCAAATTTTTTGTTACAATTGATTGTAAATACTAGTACAAATGTATTTTGCAGAATAATAATAAAATATCAAACCACCAAAAACTGAAAAAATACCATTGTTAACAATGATTTCTTTGTGTCAATAAACATTAAATAACTCAAACAAAATGTAAATAAAGAAATGAATATTACCAAACAAAATAATCACACCTGGAATTCTGTAAATGTTAGAAAGGTATCAAAGGCTATACAGTAAAAAATAAACAAATAAAAGCATACCTAAATACTTAAAGATTTCAGTCCATGACCTCTCTTAATTTAACTTGTTGAAGGGTTACAACAGAAAACAGCCAAGTATATTCTATGGTAATGGGGGGGTGGAGGTTACTCTATAAGAAATTATCCTTTTCTCATAAACACAAATAACCATACTTTTCTCCCCACACCCAAAGTTACAATAAAAAGACAATGAAACAATGGAAAATTTTAATTATTCAATATTGCACTTAGCTTCACTTTTAAAGCTGGCTTAAATTCATCAGAGCAAACAGTTACTGAAGACAAAGTAAAAAAAGCAAATCAAAACAAAAGGCTCCAAACAATTTCATTTAAAAAATAATCAATCCTGTCTTTGACGTTGAGCTCCAAAAAGGCCTTTTGTATTTACCTGTCTTCAGGCTTCTTGCTTTGGAAAAATGTCTGAGGGTTGGATTGACAGGTCAGTGAAGGTGGTAGTTGTTGAGCAGCCTCAGATAATCATTAGGCTAGGATGTGCAGCGTATTTTAAAGCTCTTCGCTAAACATATTTTGCATTAGAGATGGGTATCAAAATGGCACTCTTGTGATTAAAAGTCCTGTGATTTAGCTATTGACCTTGAAGTACTGTATATGCTTTCTCTTCCTTGCTCTCATTTTAAATTATAATATAGCCTCTACCGTTAAGTAAATAAAGAAAAAACAGAAAGTGGGGTATACATTTTTGTATGACTGTTTAAAGCGCAAATCAAAGTGATATATTTTTTACTGATTCATTAATTAGTTTCACCACTTGCTACAGAAGTAAATACCACTGAAATCAAATCAGTATACTATTTATATATTTATAATTATATTTATTTATATTTATATATTTATATTTATAGTATATCAGTATACTGCATCTGAACACACTAGCTGAGAACTCTATGTTACCTTTAAAAATGTAATAAAGACCACTTAATTAATTTTCAAAAAGACCTAAAAATGGCAAATCAGCTGAAATAAGCAATACATGAAGGTCAGTGGCATTACCATATTTAAATCTCAAATAGGTCAAAAATAATTATCATTTTATTAATTTTATGTTTTACTTTAATTATAAGAAGACAGGCGGCACGGTGGCGCAGTGGTAGCGCTGCTGCCTCGCAGTTAGGAGACCCGGGTTTGCTTCCCGGGTCCTCCCTGCGCGGAGTTTGCATGTTCTCCCCGTGTCTGCGTGGGTTTCCTCCGGGCGCTCCGGTTTTCTCCCACAGTCCAAAGACATGCAGGTTAGGTAGAGTGGCGATTCTAAATTGGCCCTAGTGTGTGCTTTGTGTGTGTCCTGTGGTGGGTTGGCACCCTGCCCGGGATTGGTTCCTGCCTTGTACCCTGTGTTGTCTGGGATTGGCTCCAGCAGACCCCCGTGACCCTGTGTTCGGATTCAGCAGGTTGGAAAATAGATGGATGGATGGATGGATGGATATAATAAGAAGATAGAATAGTAGATACATTTAACTTTCAAAATGTCTGTGTAGTTTGGTCCAAAGAGGTTTGACAAGTTAAATCAAACAAATTGCTCTAATACTTACATTCTTTGTAATTATGTAACTGTTGTTATTGCACTAACAGTGTTGAAGGTTTAAAAGCCGAGATCCAAAGCCTAAGGCTTTCAGGTCAAGTTCTGGCAGATATTCTTCATTACTTTAGGAACTGGGAATCTGGCCAAACACTGTCAGTGATAGGGGTCTGCAGCCAAATAAACACTAAAAAAAAGTTACAATATATGTGCTATTGTTAAAAAGTATGTGCCTGAAAGATGGACACTAATAAGGAAAGAAAATGTGCATAACATTACTTAGCACTACGGAGAATGTACACAAAATAGTCAAGAATGAAATGGAGAGTTTAATCAAAGCTGTAAGCATTTAGTGTTTATTATAAGCATAGTGTTTGTTTTTCAGCGCAAAAAAAAACAAACATTCTTTTTAACATCGAGGGCCACTATCAGGTTGTCACACACCAATTATAATGGAATAGGAGATATACTGAAACAATATAAGCAGCAACATTAGGGAACTAAAATCCACATACAACTTATCACCATCTACAGAATTTATACATATTTTTAAATTTCACTTAAAAATCAGATATACTATATGTCTTCTTTACAATGTGTACCTAAAAATATTTTAATATTCATTATTTTAAAATAACACAACAACCTTTCCATTTAAATACAAAGCAGCAGATACAGCCAGTCTCTACAGAAATCCTCTAAGGCTGAAGAAAATCTAAGTAAGTACAATAAGGTACTTCTTGGAAGTTTACAGTAGTGTAAATTATAGAATTATGCTACCTAACATCCTATTCATACCTTTGCATATATAAGTACATTATGACAAAAAGAAAAGGATCATATGGCTATAAACAGTACCCAATCTTTTTCAAATCTGCTAAAAGTGAACCGCCATGTCTTTTAACTTTTATTTCTTAAAAGAAACATCATCCACTACGAGCAGATTTTTTCAGAACTGGGAACCAGAAACTTTCACAACCACAATATTTATTGGTCTTTTGTACATCAGTGCTGACAACAGACAAAGTGATCACAAGATTTATGGGAACACCTTGGCATTGATGCAAAACCACACCAAACCTTGCATATTATATGATATAAAAATGCTCTCAAGTTATATTGTGGTGCACGTTGACTTTCTTAGTAATCATTCAAACAGTGCAATCATATAAAAACATCCATACATACAAAAAAGGTAAGTTTAAAAACGAAAAGTGCAAAGAAGATTCATGCGCTAGACATTACATTACAGACCTAAGAAGCATTTATTCCAGAGCCACTAGGAACAAAGAAAATGTGCTGAGATAATCTGGCTCAATTTTAAAGAAAGATGGAAAAGGAATATACTTTATTCCCAGAAACATAGATGTATTTTTCTCATAAAAATACTTAAGTACCCAACTGAGATCTTTATGAAGCAGTACTAAAAATACAAATGAATAAACTGAACAATTACATTGTAAGAGCACATATCAAAATATACATAGTGGATTTAAAACAATTATAGCACAAAATATAAAGTAACTCTCGTATTTGTAAGCTTAATTTTGACAATGTTACAGTTACACATTATAACATAATAACATTAGAAACATCTCAGAATTAAATATATTAGTATTAAATCAATTGAACAACTGCTTCTGAATCACTTCTTTTTGACAAACAACAATAAAGGGGATCATTGTATACTGTGTAAATGAACAGACATGTTTTTTTTTTTTGTTGACTTAAATTATGGCTAACACAAATGTCATGAAGGACTTTGTGGCATTGAAAATGCTATGACTGATGGTCACATTGACAGACTGTTTACACTGGTAATTTTTCTTAAGCATCTTTGTTCTGTCTTTTGCAAAGCAAAATTGAGACTTAAAGGTTTCCAAAGGACTTCTATTTACAAGGCTGTTGTTAAGTAACATACCCTGTATATAAACGATTATTTGTGTGTGTTGACCATTAATAAAGTATCTATCTATCTATCTATCTATCTATCTATCTATCTATCTATCTATCTATCTATCTATCTATCTATCTATCTATCTATCTATCTATCTATCTATCTATTAACATGCCATTCAACTGTGCCCTCATGTTCTAACTAAAGAATGTATTTTAAATTTTCATCAGGTATCTAACAGAATAAATTTCATCTTAATTTGAAAAATGTTCTTTATATAACCACTTAAAGGATAAATTCAATGTTTTTCAAGGCAGTTATTTCTTCACAATTCTGGTATGAGTTAATTTGACACATGAAATTGCTTTCTAAAGTGAAGCATTTTTCATAAATTAAAAAAAAAAATTAAAAAAAAAAAACCTCCCCTTCACTTGCGTTTTATAATGGAGGTGAAGGGTACCAATGTCTCAATGTGAAAACCAAAGTCTTAAAAAATAAAAATATATCACATTGGAAGCAGCAAAGGTTTTGATTTAAAGAAAATGTGTCTTCTGCATTTCCGAGGCAGACTGGGGACAACAAAACTAAACTGGAAATAACATTTTGTTACAGATTCTTGATATTATTTTCTTCAGGCAAGGATTTGTTTCCTGTTCTCAACAGAGGTCATCAGTGGACTTTTGACACATTCACAACATTCACCAAATTTGAAAAGCTTCGAAAGCTTTGTCATTGCAATTCTAATGTTTCACGGCTTGTAACAACAGATACATGTGCACTCAAATCATATGTCTATATACAGTGCATCTGGAAAGTATTCACAGCGCATCACTTTTTCCACATTTTGTTATGTTACAGCCTTATTCCAAAATGGATTAAATTCATTTTTTTCCTCAGAATTCTACACACAACATCCCATAATGACATTGTGAAAAAAGTTTACTTAAGGTTTTTGCAAATTTATTAAAAATAAAATAACTGAGAAATCACATGTACATAAGTATTCACAGCCTTTGCTCAATACTTTGTAGATGCACCTTTGGCAGCAATTATAGCCTCAAGTCTTTTAGAATATGATGCCACAAGCTTGGCACACCTATCCTTGGACAGTTTCGCCCATTCCTCTTTGCAGCACCTCTCAAGCTCCATCAGGTTGGATGGGAAGCGTCGGTGCACAGCCATTTTAAGATCTCTCCAGAGATGTTCAATCGGATTCAAGTCTGGCCTCTGGCTGGGCCACTCAAAGACATTCACAGAGTTGTCCTGAAGCCACTCCTTTGATATCTTGGCTGTGTGCTTTGGGTCGTTGTTCTGCTGAAAGATGAACCGTCGCCCCAGTCTGAGGTCAAGAGCGCTCTGGAGCAGGTTTTCATCCAGGATGTCTCTGTACATTGCTGCAGTCATCTTTCCTTTTATCCTGACTAGTCTCCCAGTTCCTGCCGCTGAAAAACATCCCCACAGCATGATGCTGCCACCACCATGCTTCTCTGTAGGGGATGGTACTGGCCTGGTGATGAGCGGTGCCTGGTTTCCTCCAAACGTGACGCCTGGCATTCACACCAAAGAGTTCAATCTTTGTCTCATCAGACCAGAGAATTTTCTTTCTCATGGTCTGAGAGTCCTTCAGGTGCCTTTTGGCAAACTCCAGGCGGACTGCCATGTGCCTTTTATTAAGGAGTGGCTTCCGTCTGGCCACTCTACCATACAGGCCTGATTGGTGGATTGCTGCAGAGATGGTTGTCCTTCTGGAAGGTTCTCCTCTCTCCACAGAGGACCTCTGGAGCTCTGACAGAGTGACCATCGTGTTCTTGGTTCGCTCCCTGACTAAGGCCCTTCTCCCCCGATCTCTCAGTTTAGATGGCCAGCCAGCTCTAGGAACAGTCCTGGTGGTTTCGAACTTCTGCTACTTATGGATGATGGAGGCCACTGTGCTCATTGGGACCTTCAAAGCAGCAGAAATTTTTCTGTAACCTTCCCCAGATTTGTGCCTCGAGACAATCTTGTCTCGGAAGTCTACAGACAATTCCTTTGACTTCATGCTTGGTTTGTGCTCTGACATGAACTGTCAACTGTGGGACCTTATATAGACAGGTGTGTGCCTTTCCAAATCATGTCCAATCAACTGAATTTACCACAGGTGGACTCCAATTAAGCTGCAGAAACATCTCAAGGATGATCAGGGGAAACAGGATGCACCTGAGCTCAATTTTGAGCTTCATGGCAAAGGCTGTGAATACTTATGTACATGTGCTTTCTCAATTTTTTTTATCTTTAATAAATTTGCAAAAATCTCAAGTAAACTTTTTTCACGTTGTCATTATGGGGTGTTGTGTGTAGAATTCTGAGGAAAAAAATGAATTTAATCCATTTTGGAATAAGGCTGTAACATAACAAAATGTGGAAAAAGTGATGCGCTGTGAATACTTTCTGGATGCACTGTATACAGTACATTTTGCGTTGTTATTTTACATAGCCTGTGAGGTGAAATTTGCAGTTAATGGCATGGAGGTAGTGAAGAGAGCATATACAAGTTTCATTGGACTTTGTACGTATAACCGTAAATCTGAGCTGAACTACACTGCATTTTTTATGAAAGCCTTTGAAAGAGACAAGTCACCAGCCTGTTGACACTAAGTTCACAAGGCAAATCAACATTCACCATTGTGCACAGTCCATGGCATGATGTTTGCACATATGATAATAAAAATACTGATAAAGCGACAGAGGCAGTGAGTGCAGTAGAGCCAAACCATAGCTGAACAGATGGAAGCTCCTCAAACCAATTATAAAACTTTTATAGGATATGCAGAGCCGCTCTTACTGAGGATATTATAATAACTGAGGACAATATTTTTGAGTGAGTATACTCACTGGCACTCACTGATACCAAACAATCAATAAAAGCACGGGGAGAACTTGTAAACTCCATGTAGACCCAACACTGTGGGCAAGAATGACAACTCTGCACTACCACTCTGCCTATGCTAAAACATCTATACTAAACTTTCTAATCTTCAAAATGATTAAAACTAAATGTCTACAATGTCTATTAAGTGTTTGTCTCCTGACTGCATTTAATCCTTCTTTCACTAGACCACTGAAGCATAAGCTTACGTGAGGATACTGGGCAACAGAATGCAATACGTTGGCAAAATAAAAAATAGGATTCCACGTAGTGAAAGACTGTAACCGATCATAAGTGTGACTTTTTTCAGTGACTATTGTCTGGTTGTCTATAGAAAAGAGACAACATTTCACATCTGGTGCCATCATTGAATAACATCAGTTACAGTGCTTGGGGACAACCTTTGAAGGTGGACAGCATAAGGTGAAAGAAACCATGCCCCAGGGCTGAAAGTTGCCACAGATGACGACAAACAGCAAAGTGAAGCACACAGTCTGTCACCTTTTGAATCTCTTAACAATGGTCTGCTTTTTTGTTTTTTTTTTCTTTCCTAAAATTACATGGATACACTGTTTTGCAATATCTGTGCAATCTCAATATGTGGATCAATACTTTAGAAGAGTTTTGGCATTAAAAATTAAACATATTCGGTAAGATTTACTGCTTTTAGCACATTTCACCTTCATTACAAATTTTTTTTTTAGATTTCACAAAATGCTTCACTTTAAAACACAATGTCGTATGGCAAATTAATATACAACATGACTATGAAGAAATAACTTCAATTTGAAAAATACCAAAGTTATCCTACGATTTAACTCTTTCCATCTTCCCTTATTTATCATACCCAGCAGTCATGGAATCATTCGAGCTACGCTTCCATAAACCTTCTCTAGCACAGTTTGTAATATGGGAGGAAAACTGCACACAATCATTCAGACAAGGCTTTAAAAGTTCTTTGAACTAAGAATGACATCCTTTAACCTGTACTAAACAATAACACAGCCTTTCTAATTGCTTCCTTACAAAACCCAAAATACAAGTTAGAAAATGATCATGGTAGAGCATTCAAGTGCTTTCTGGGACTTGGATTTCTGTTTTTAAAGCTGGAGTTTTTTTTTTATTTTTTTGTTAATTTACATCACATTTTCATTTTATAACAATGAATCACATCCAAAACTAACTTAATACATTGTAATTACATGTATTAGTAGAGTACATAAAATGTATGTTTTTCAATACTATTATAATGTAATATAGACTTATGTAGGCTAAATAGAAAGCTAATTCCTATTATGCAAAAAGTGCATTTTTTGTACTATTGCTAGTTATGGTTGTGGAGAACTGTAAACAACTGTAGTTTATATTTCTTAAACATTAAAATTTTTTAAACAATTACAGAGTTAAAATCTATGTTGAAGTTTGAAGCTAAAAGTGTTGGCTACAATGGACCATGATAGAAGTTACTGTGGTATTTTACCAATACATTTTAGTGTCAAAGAATTATTAACACATTACAATCTGCAGATAATTCAGCTGTTAGGTGGTTTGTAGTGTAACATCGACACTGGGTACATTTACTTTCACTGTATGCACAACAGTTTACAGATATGAAGAGCTCCCTTCTACTTCTGTTCATTTCTAAATAATTTAAGTAACTTTTTGCTTTTCTTATTTTCATTTTTTGCTTTCATAGTTATAAAGATTATTTAAATTACCTGAAAAAGAAGAAGAATGAGTGGATATGGCAAAGTGTGCAAAGCACTGAATGGACAGCATATCCCATGTTATGTGTACAGCTGTGCTGACATTACAATAATTTGTATTATGGATCTGTTTTGGCATCAGGAACACCTATCAGTTGCAAAAAGATTAAACTGTTCAAAAAACATAAGCTGAAATAGCTTTTTTTAGAGTTAAATTTGAAACAGTAAATAAATCAGTTAATGATACTTAAACAATGGTTTCTAAACAGAAGATTTTTGGTTTTCAAAAATTTGTAGACAATGTTCTATTCAAGCTATTTTAACAATAGTGACCTTTTCTCGAATATTTTCTTGAAGAAAAAGTATTAAAAATGGCAACAAAATCTGCTGGAAGCTGAGATGATTTCATGCAGACAGAGAAACTGCTAAACATGACAAACACAGTAGGTGCCTTTTGCATTTTGTGTAACTTTAGCTAAAATTAACGAAACAGCAAATTTGTTTGAGGCTAGTGAGGTTATCAGTACAGGCAACATAAATACAAAATGTAATTAGATAATGGTTTAACGCCAAGCAATAAGCATAGCACCACAACAGACAGTACTCTACAGCTCAAAGGTTAAATAGTATGATGAGATATTATGGAATAGCTTATTTTTCACCTCTGTCAGTTACTGTATGCTCAAGTATACTGGCTCCACAGTGAAAGAATGGTGCTTCAACTCGCCTAGAAAAATAGCCAGCAGAAACTAACTTGCTCTGGCTGACAATACATTATTAACTGATTCGTAACTTGATTTTACATGGTGAATGTTAAAAAAATTTGCTATTACAAATGAATACCTGCTACATTCAAATTAATACAGCTTACGTAATTCAGAATGACCACATTGTATATGCTTTTTATGCCTGTAATCTATACAGTAGACTTTCAGAAAAAAAAGATCAGAGCAGTGATTCTTAATCTTTTTTGATTCACTGGCCCCTTTAAGAATCTGATGAATGCTATGGACCCTCTTCCCCAGAAATAATCACATAAACACAACTTTGCATGCAATGAATATAATGTACTTTATTTATTCAGATTTGATTGTCTTGTACATAAACAACATTCACAAAGTATTATTAAACTTTAAAGTAAACAATCTAAAAAAACACTCCTTTTTATGCAAAAAATAATGGCCATTAAAATTATAATTTTGAAATACAATCCTCCTGTGCAAATTAAAACAGATCTACTACTACTATGTTTTCTACTAGCATTAACTACTACTACTACTACATCATATACTATAAATCAGTAGTACTGGGCTGTATAATGAATAAAGTTTGTTAATTTTTATCTGACCTTCACTGACCCCCTGAAACCCATCCATGGACGCCCTAGGGGTCCACAGATCTCAGGTTAAGAACCCTTGGATTACAGTATTTACATAGTACATCAGAGAAACAACTAAAATATAGAAAGGAACTGTTCTATGAGTAATAAAAAGAAAATAATTGTATCTAATGCAATGTCAATCTGACATTACGCTACTTTAATGATTAAAATTGTTCATAAATTCAGTGGTTGGAACATCTTCCTAAAGAAATTAAATACATTTTTGTATATTAAAAATAAGTAGAAAGATCAGTTATAATGTGGCATGATTTCAGCTTTAAAACCCCAAAAATCAGAAAAAAATAACATAAACTGCCTTTTTCCATGGTGTTCATATGAAATATAATGATAATATGTACTTCTACCTCATAAATCAGGAATAGTTGTGTCAGGTATTAGAAATGTTAAAATGTGTGCTTCCTTTCAAGTATTTAAAGTCAAAACTTTCTAATTTGTAAGATAAATTGGTCATAGTTCATAAAGGCTAGATCCCTAGTAAAGTACCAAAAATGACATAATATTGGTAATCACAGACCTTAAAATAGTCTAAAACAATACCCCACATACTTATGTTTGAAATGTGTCATTGTTAACCTTCTGGGAAGGTGTCTTAAAGGGTAAGGACCACCAATAAAGAATTAAATGTGAAAAGTATAATCATATTTGTGATTAGCAAAATTGAAATAGCAAAAAAAAAAAATCCTCCACATGTCTATATTACCAATCCATATTTTTTCAAAGATTTGTGAGGTGGAGTAACTTTGACCCTTTGCAACCCATTATAGGGAGAACCCCGGAGGCTGGTTGGTGTGGCATGTACAACTTCAAGTCCTTCTGATCAGTTTTGCTGAAAACACCTATTGTTTCTGTATCAAAAGGGTAGAATTTTCTGTGCAAAATATGTCCCAAAAATGGCCAAAATATTAGTATTATTTTGGGTTCAGAGGGCCACACATATGGAGGAAAACCAAAAAGCTCAACATGAGCATAACCAGATTTCAAGAGAATTCAAATGGATTATCATATGTGAGGGGTTTCTTGTACTGGTGTGCTAGAAGGTGCCAGATAAAATAAACGAGTGATTTCAAAGCATTCATAAGTAATTCTTATAAAAACAATATATTGTTATGGTAAAACATTTTGTGGCCCTTAAAAAAACAAAATTCCTACATCGTGAAAGCCAAATACGAGATGCTTGGTAACTTCCCATGGCACTACTTACATGTTCTTATTGAACTACATTATGTGTTTGCAGTGAACATTTCAGTGCAAACATTAAATATAGCCACAGGCTTCAGATTTCCAAAAAGAATTTCTCAGACAGCAATACTTTTTTGAAAACATAAGGCACAAAATAATTTAGTAGCACTTTCTACATTAGGTGTTAGAGTGTATTGTATATAATTAAACAAAAAACACTTTGTGATGGAATAATTGTAGCTTTCAGTGGTGATAAACCATTTACTGCTTTAACCTTTTAAGTGATGCTCAAGTGCCCAGAAGTGATGATGAATTAACTGGAGAATAGTAAGCTCTCCCTGTATAAGCCAACTCTGCACAGATCATCTATCCAGCTCTCTGTCCTTTTCTCATCATGTCCCAGCCTGACAGATCAGGTGCTAGAATATATACATCTCAGAAGCCATGTGATATTGTGTATTAGTGCTGTCAGTGTCAAATTAGACTAGGGAGTAATCTTTCCATCAATGTTTAAAAAATCAAAATGTACTATTACTAACTTACTCTATTTCTAATATTTATTTGTCTTTAATAAAATATTTATAATTATCCTCTATAGAACTTGTGAACAAAATTATAATGCAATGTATATACAGATCTTTAACAAATCAAATTCTAACAACTAAATAGCAAACTGATTTAATTTCAGCAAGCAAAACTGCATTTGTGATGTCTCATTCCCCAACCATAAAGTAGTATTACTTTTTACCAGTAACTAAAATCCTTATTCTGGCTTTTACTCTAAATTGCAAGTGGACCCTTTTTCAAAGGAGGGGTACACATTCATATATCATTACTTTCTACATTTCAAATGTAAACAAGAGAATACATGACTCCATTATAAAGTATTGAAAATACTTTTGATTAATGTATTGACTTTTTATTAAAATACAGGTATCACATATCCATAAACAACACGGTGCTATATCTTACTCAGTTTTGATATCTCCTCTACAGCCCCTTTACAGAACAGATAGAAAAAAAGATTTAATATAAAGAAATTAGTCATAAAGGCTGGTTCAATTAATAAAAGACAACATTAATGAATGATCCTAAAATACTGAATTTATGCTTTAACCTAACTTTAAGAAAAATCGAACATCATTTACAATAGTGTTGTGGTAGAATGATTTTTATTCCTCTAAAGACCTGCACTATCAGTCACTTGCTATTCTCTTCGTAAAGAAGATAACACCAATCCTAAATCAATGATGTAGAGAAAGTGAAAAGAAATAATTATCTTTGTCTCTAGATCTGCATATGGGTCATCTAACATAAGATTTGAGCTACATTTAGTATTAAAGGCTGTTATTTACAATATATTTTAACATATTTTTGTTTATAATGGCACCAGTGAATGGTAACATATTGTGTGCTGGCTGGACATGAAAATAAGAATTTCACCATACTTTGTTAAAGGGAAAATGCTACTAATATTACTAAGCATAGTAAAACAGTGTGCTAATATTACACTGTAAGTCATTACAATACATTGTTTAGTAGTAAACCATTATGTCCCATTTGGGGCAGTCCTCAGGCTAAGTTGTAAGAGAATTAAAGATTTTTTTTAAAGAGGGCCATGACTAATACATAAGTAAGGATTTTCTTACAGTAGATGTTAAGCAGGGGACAACCCCAAAACATATGACCCAGTGAAGCAGTTACCTGATGAGGGCCTTGAACTAAATACATTTTGGGTAGATGAAACAGATGGATGTGGCAAGTGATTTTTTATTAGAACCAGAGTATATTTTACAAATACTGAGTATAATTGTAATGACTTTCATTCATTAATATAAAATGTAATCGTAATGGTCTCTTCACAAAGCAGTCTCATTATCTAACTTGACATAGTTAATCAGAAAGTTTAATTTCTTCTACACATAGTGAAGAAAAGTTTTAAAGTCAACTGAGTTTTTTATAGCAAAGTTTATAACTTCAGTGAATGAAGAAAGAAATGTAAAATTATATAAATGGATAGAAATGTATTCTTATTATTTATTGCTACAAATAGAGATATCCTCTGTTTTTGTACGTTTGTTACAATGAATGGCTTCACATCTTTAGCTAAAGATGTGAAGCCAATCAAGTTATATACAGTTAGGTCCATAAATATTTGGACAGAGACAACTTTTTTTTAATTTTGGTTCTGTAAATTACCACAATGAATTTTAAATGAAACAACTCGGATGCAGTTGAAGTGCAGACTTTCAGCTTTAATTCAGTGGGGTGAACAAAACGATTGCATAAAAATGTGAGGCAACTAAAGCATTTTTTTTTAACACAATCCCTTTATTTCAGGGGCTCAAAAGTAATTGGACAATTGACTCAAAGGCTATTTCATGGGCAGGTGTGGGCAAGTCTGTTGTTATGTCATTATCAATTAAGCAGATAAAAGGCCTGGAGTTGATTTGAGGTGTAGTGCTTGCATGTGGAAGATTTTGCTGTGAACAGACAACATGCGGTCCAAAGGAGCTCTCCATGCAGGTGAAAGAAGCCATCCTTAAGCTGTGAAAACAGAAAAAACCCATCCGAGAAATTGCTACAATATTACGAGTCGCAAAATCTACAGTTTGGTACATCCTGAGAAAGAAAGCAAGCACTGGTGAACTCAGCAACGCAAAAAGACCTGGACGTCCACAGAAGACAACAGTGGTGGATGATCGCAGAATCATTTCCATGGTGAAGAGAAACCCCTTCACAACAGCCAACCAAGTGAACAACACTCTCGAGGGGGTAGGCGTATCGATATCCAAGTCTACCATAAAGAGAAGACTGCATGAAAGTAAATACAGAGGGTGCACTGCAAGGTGCAAGCCACTCATAAGCCTCAAGAATAGAAAGGCTAGATTGGACTTTGCTAAAGAACATCTAAAAAAGCCAGCACAGTTCTGGAAAAACATTCTTTGGACAGATGAAACCAAGATCAACCTCTACCAGAATGATGGCAAGAAAAAAGTATGGAGAAGGCGTGGAACAGCTCATTATCCAAAGCATACCAAATCATCTGTAAAACACGGTGGAGGCAGTGTGATGGCTTGGGCGTGCATGGCTGCCAGTGGCACTGGGACACTAGTGTTTATTGATGATGTGACACAGGACAGAAGCAGCCGAATGAATTCTGAGGTGTTCAGAGACATACTGTCTGCTCAAATCCAGCTAAATGCAGTCAAATTGATTGGGCAGCATTTCACGATACAGATGGACAATGACCCAAAACATACAGCCAAAGCAACCCAGGAGTTTATTAAAGCAAAGAAGTGGAAAATTCTTGAATGGCCAAGTCAGTCACCTGATCTTAACCCAATTGAGCATGCATTTCACTTGTTGAAGACAGAAAGGCCCACAAACAAACAACAACTGAAAGCCGCTGCAGTAAAGGCCTGGCAGAGCATTAAAAAGGAGGAAACCCAGCATCTGGTGATGTCCATGAGTTCAAGACTTCAGGCTGTCATTGCCAGCAAAGGGTTTTCAACCAAGTATTAGAAATTAACATTTTATTTCCAGTTATTTAATTTGTCCAATTACTTTTCAGCCCCTGAAATGAAGGGATTGTGTTAAAAAAAATGCTTTAGTTGCCACACATTTTTATGCAGTCGTTTTGTTCACCCACTGAATTAAAGATGAAAGTCTGCACTTCAACTGCATCTGAGTTGTTTCATTTAAAATTCATTGTGGTAATGTACAGAGCTAAAATTAGAAAAAAATTGTCTCTGTCCAAATATTTATGGACCTAACTGTATATTTATGTAGTAAAGCTACCCAACACCTGTATTGCTTATGTGAAAAGGTAATTACCCCCTTAGTTAGTCAAACAGCTAGTTAAAGCTAATCAATAATTAGACTCAGCTAACTGAATACAATCAAAGCTTGTTGTATCAAAGCCCTGATTAATTTAAACCTCACCACAGACTGACTCTTACCATGAGAATTAAGTAGTCAGCACAAGATTTCTACAAGGACACAATGTCTCAATTAAAGGAAATTCCAGAAGTTCTTGAAACCTACCTATCAGGAAAGGGTTACAAATGACTCAACAATAAGAAAGAGAGTAAAAACAGGATTTATCAGAGAATAGCCAGGAGGCTATTCCAAGAGTAACCCTAAGTAAGAGTAAACTGAGTGCTCTTTACTGTGTTTGGCAAAAAGCTAATTCAGTGTTCTGAAGTAAGAACATCATACCTACAATAGAACACTGGGGTGGTAGTGTGATGGTGTGGGAATGTTTTGCTGCCTCTCAACCTGGAAGACTTGTCATTAGTGAAGGAACCATGAACTTTGCACTTTAACAGAAAATTTTTAAGGACAATGTCTGGTCATTTGTTCGAGACATGAAGCTAAAGTATAATTGGGTTTTGCATGAGGACAATGACTCAGAACACAAAAGTAAGAAACACAATCAACATTTTGGAGTGGGCTCATCAAAGTCATAACACTCTAGAGATGCTGTGGAAGGGCAAGAGCCAAAATGTTTATGCTCACAAATCATGAATTTGTGGTACTTAAAGCAGTTCTGCATGGAAGAGTGGGCTAAAAATTCCTTAACAGCAATGTGAAAGCTGGATATTAAATTATAGGAAGCATTTATATGTGATTATTGCCACTAAACATGCAGCAACCAAGTACTGAAACGATGGGAGCAGTTACTTTTTCATATGGGTGATGGGGGTGTTGGATAATTTTGGTCTTGAATAAAGATAGTAATGATTTAAAAACTATATTGGGTGTTCACTCAGGTTCCCTTCCTTTAACATTGCATTTTATGTAAAGGTATGAGGCCATTCATTGTGTAACATATGCAATAGCAGAAGGTATTAGGAAGATGGCAAATACTTTTTCACATTACTGTGAACAACATTTATTCAAATTAGGAGAAACAATGTACTTACATATAATGTGGACTAATGGAGCTTCTGTAATGTGTACTATATGGTTCAAGCATATAAAAGACAGGATTTGATATAAACTGATTACTGTGAAGAGTGGCAGGATACATTAATCTTATTAGAGAACATGCAATGGACATAAAAACACCTGGGAGTATTGAAACTGACACTCGTAACGGTAAAATAAGTCCACATATTAAAAAGTGTAAATGTCTCCTTAATGATGTTACATACAATACCTTTTGCTCTCTAAATCTTTTATTAAAACAGTGTAGGTGATGAATACACACTATTGCAAACTGAACCAAGATAACTAAGGTGCTTTTGTTTTCCAATTATTTGGCAATTCTTTGTTTATTCACATACGATTTAAAAATACAAGCATCAAATTAATATTGTGAATTTAACCAATCAAGGGTAAAGGATTTTTAAGAGGGACTTTACTAATATTATGCCAAGAAACGAGAGTGCATTACAAGAACAATAAGCTTCTATTTAAGTAATTTGTTGTATTAAAAACCTAAAGCCCATGCCATATTTCAGAACCAACATGCACATTTATTTAAGATAATGTTTTACGGCTGGTGAATTGTATCAGCCTATCATGATATGTACCTTACTTACACATTTTCTAGTTTTCTACATACAGATATATATTTTTATTTAGTTGCAGTTATTAAGAAATTAGGTGCAACAGAATTAAAAAAAGTACTACATGAAGTAATTTCCTCTAGCCTAACAACTACAAAGTGTTGAATATACGGGTAATCGCTATTTAGATGGCTACCTTATCTGCAATAAAGGATGTTTTTTTAGGTTATAAGAGGGGGAGATAACTGAAATTCTAAAAAGCTCTGCAGCTGTTTATATTTGTTCTAAGAAACACATAATGCACAAAAGTGCTGAGATGAATTACTTTACAAGTACCAGGAAAGTCCTTTCAGCAAATTTTTTCATATTTATAATCCTGAAAGAAACAGCATATTTGAAAAGATTTAACACTTTAGTACTTTTCTCCTTTTCAATTTTTCAATTATTAACTTTTTTCTAAGATTGTGATAACTAAATACCTGAAATGGTGAAATGCACATTCATAAAAATTGAGTACAAAAATGTGGAAATCTTCTCTCTAATTTTGTTCAGCTAATCAGTTAAATCTTGTGCTTTTAGTGTTGCCCTGTCAAACTGCTAAGGAATTTTCTCCATTATAACAATAACAGTTTTCAAACAGGCTGAGGCTAATGCCAAAGTAGCTGTAACTATGATTACTATGTTATCCGTAAGCATGAAAATGTTCAGAATTTCTTTTTAGAGACAGCCACTGCAATTCCCAGATTGTTAAATATGATTGCTTCTACACTAGATATTGCTTTAAAATATTTTATTTGGTGTCATACAAAGTAGAACTGCACGTTCTGATGTTATCAGGTACTGACAGAAATAGATACAAGCACAAAAAAGAATTATAATGTCTGGTTACAGGAAAGGGGGCATGAAGGTACACTGGGTAGTACAGCTGTCTCAAAATTTTCTAAATGGAGCTTGTACATTCGCCCTATTCTTGGAGTACTCAGGTTTTCTTTCACATTCCTATATCGCAGAGCTGTGTGGCTTGGGTTAGGATGTGACTTTCAATTAGCCAGGTGTGAATCAGCATGGGTGTTCTCCTTCACTTGATGTTGGTGGCTTATGCTCAAATATGATAGTATATTGTATTAAGCAGCCTAAGAAAATAAATAGGTGACTAAACTTTTGCCGTGAGCAGCTTTAAACACTTTTTCAGATCTATGTTCAGGGTTGGGGTGGTTCTACTTTTATTAATATTCACGAAAAAATGTCCTCTTAAATGTGTCCTAATTTCTGTTGATGTCCAAGATCAATGATGTATTTCTGGGAGGGATTTTTGAGCAAGATATTTTCAAGAAAAGAAAAGGTTTGTATGTATTCAAAAGAGCAAAAAAAGTAACTGAATAAATAAGCCTATGACCTCAAAATCTGACTTTAAAAAATATTTTTTTCTTTAAACAATAAAGGAAATAAAATCTGTAAGATTGCAGTTTCTTTAACTGAGAGAGACACACATACATAGTTACTCTAGATAGTGTTCCTTATTCATTTCCTTTTAGGTTTACAACCACATACATGCATATGCAATTCTATAATTCTTGTGCTGTGAAATTTAATTACAGTGGACCCTTGACTTACGAACTCAATTCGTTCGCGAGGGCTGGTTGTAACTCAAGTTGGTTGTAAGTCAAGACTATTTTTCCCATAAGAAATAATGGAAATACCCATAATGCGTTCCGAACCTCCCACTGCAACACTTACTTAACCTTTTCATAATAAAAAAAGGGTTGTATAATGTGCATAATTTACCAAAACACCAATAATTTTTCTAATGTACTAACCAAAAAGTAATAAAAAGTGCCTAGCCTACCAGAAACAACAATTTCATACTGTACTCACCATTTAATTTGACATCTTTGGGCTGCAGGAAGGGAGGAAGAGGAGAATGAAACTGAAGGCTTTTTAAAGGCTTTCTTTAACTTGCGCTCAGGCATTTGCAATCATTTCAATAGCTTCTTTTGCGTTAATTTTAATCTCCTCCTGCCTACAAGTTATTCTGACGAGAATTTTTCTCAGCATTTCCTTGCGATGATACAAGGAACTGTTTCTGAACTCTTCTGAGACCCCCCCACTCCCCACTCAATGGGAACGGCGTGCTGAAGTGCGTCCTGAAGCGCGATTGCCGCGAC
Organism: Erpetoichthys calabaricus; assembly: GCF_900747795.2. Lineage (NCBI taxonomy): Eukaryota > Metazoa > Chordata > Cladistia > Polypteriformes > Polypteridae > Erpetoichthys > Erpetoichthys calabaricus. Next base: position 150,703,307 of record NC_041399.2, on the reverse strand, counting down.
TGTGGAAGCTTGCTTGTCCATTGCCCGGCAGGGATATCACATGCATATCACCCATCGATATCTTTTCTGTTTGCTTTGGCTGAGAGACTCAGCACAGCTTTAAGCCGGCTTTTGCCCCAGCAACAGATAAACAGTCTTCCATACGGAGTTTGGACTTTGGCATGTCTTCTAGTTGGGGGAGGTCCCAAGAGAGTTTACAAACCTGACATTTTATTGAATGAGTGCCGCATTAATAGGAATGTTTCTGTTTGTTTACAATCGCGCAAGCGGATACACGTGACCGCATTCAGGTCGTAACGCAAGATGTTGGTCGTAAATCAAAATAAAAATTTTGGTCGTAAATCAAGTTGTTCGCATGTCAAGCCGGTCGTATATCAAGGGTCGACTGTATATTATTTCTTAAAAGAAGAGGTTTTAAATTACTGTCTGAAAGAATGGTGTAAAAGCTACAGCTTTCTCATAACAACAGAGGAAGTAGCAGGATAAATTCCTTTAGGGACCTTGACCAAAATAAAATCTTTGGCATCGATATGAATGACTAGTAGCAATTAATACTTCATCATTCTTCCTGGGATCTACTCGCCAATATCTGCAATGTTGTGCTGCTCCGGAGACCAGTTTTTAAATACTAAACCTGGGCACTGTTTGTTTGGAGCTTACACCTTGCTCCCTTGACCAACTGGGGTTTTCCTCCCCATGTCCTAAAGATGTGCATGTTAGATGGCAACTCCATACTGCATATGTCCCAGGTAAGTGAGTGTGATAGTATGCATAACTGCTGCCAGCAATGCACTGGTGTCCCCATTCAGGGTTGATTCTAGTTATCATCCAATGCTGCCAGCACAGGTATTGATGTGATACCTTGAAATGGATGAGTTAAGAAATGGACAATGGATTGCTGGATATAGAAATCTTTTAAAAAATAATGGTGTCATTCAAAAGTATAAACAAAACAGACTTGTTATGAGTGAAACAAGATTGGAATGTGGGAAATGAAGACCAAAAATTAAAGAAAAAACAGTTACACAATGGATTCAGTTTGTCAATCGTATTTCAGTGGATTTTGTGTGGACACTATAAAATAGATGTATAATTAATCTTCTTCTTTCGGCAGCTCCTGTTAGGGGCTGCCACAGCGGATCATCTTCTTCCATATCTTTCTGTCCTTTGCATCTTGCTCTGTTACACACATCACCTGCATGTCCTCTCTCACCACATCCATAAACCTTCGTTTAAGCCTTCCTCTTCCCTGGCAGGTCTATCCTTAGCATCCTTCTCCCAATATACCCAGCATCTCTCCTCTGCACATGTCCAAACCAACGCAATCTCTCCTCTCTGACTTTGTCTCCCAACCGTCCAACTTGAGCTGACCCTCTAATGTACTCATTTTTAATCCTATCCATCCTCGTCACACTCAGAGCAAATCTTAGCATCTTTAACTCTGCTACCTCTAGCTCTGTATCCTGCTTTCTGGTCAGTGCCACTGTCTCCAACCCATATAACAGCTGGTCTCACAACCGTCTTGTAGACCTTCCCTTTCACTCTTGCTGATACCCATCTATCACAAATTACTCCTGACACTCTTCTCCACCCATTCCACCCTGCCTGCACATTCTTTTTCACCTCTCTTCCACAAACCCCATTACTCTGTACTGTTGATCCCAAGTATTTAAACTCATTCACCTTCGCCAACTCTACTCCCTGCATCTTCACCATTCCACTAACCTCCCTCTCATTTACACACATGTATTCTGTCTTCTTCCTACTGACCTTCATTCCGTTCATCTCTAGAGCATATCTCCACCTTTCCAGGGTCTCCTCAACCTGCTCCCTACTATCGCTACAAATCACAATGTCATCATCATAGTCCACGGGGACTCCTATCTAATCTCATTTGTCAACCTGTCCATTACCATTGCAAATAAGAAAGGGTTCAGAGCCAATCCCTGATGTAATTCCACCTCCAACTTGAATGCATCCATCACTCCTACCGCAGACCTCACCACTGTCACACTTCCCTCGTACATATCCTGTACAACTCTTACATACTTCCCTGCCACTCCCGACTTCCTCATACAATACCACAGCACCTCTCGAGGCACCCTGTCATATGCTTTCTCCAGGTCCACAAAGACGCAATGCAACTCCTTCTGGCCTTCTCTGAACTTCTCCATCAACATCCTAAGAGCAAATTTTGCCTCTGTTGTGCTCTTTCTTGGCATGAAACCATACTGCTGCTCACTAATCATCACCTCACTTCTTAACCTAGCTTCCACTACTCTTTCCCATAACTTCATGCTGTGGCTCATCAATTTTATTCCCCTTGTAAGCTGGAGCAGTGATCGCACCCTCAGAGGACACAGACACCCCTGGGAAAACCCCTGAAACAGCTGACAGTCTACCTTCACATTGCTCCTTATCCTTCTTACTTGCGCTATAACGCACGATACTCCACTTACTTAAAAGCCTTGTACAGCGCCTGTCAGTTTTGGAATTGATTGTTTTTTTTTTTGTTTTTCTCTCTCTCTCTCTGACATTCTCTGCTCCTGGCGGAACTGTCATCTCTGACTTGTCATGGAGCATGTTTAAACTTTTGAAAAGAGACAAATGTTTGTTTGCAGTGCTTTGAATAAAGTTCCTTTTTTTTTTTTTTTTACTACAACCTCCTGTGTCTCTGTGCAAATCTGTGACCCAAGCGTGACAAATGGTACCAGGAGTGGTTGCACACATGGATGCCGAGGAGTTATTTCAAATCGCTCAGAAAGTTCCACTTCCTTACGATCCAGAGGATGACCCGCCCCCTATCCCTGATCTGAATGTCCCGGTTCATAACCGTCGACAGTACATCCCTTTGCCTCAGCTTCCTGAAAATTCTAAGAATGTGCTGACGAAGATGGGTCCATCTGATGACCCAGAGATACTTTTAACCTTTGACCAAGTGGCGACTTTATTGGGATGGGACAAACGACACTGGGCCGCTATCATCACACCTTTTTTGTCTGGGGATGCGCTACTGTCCTTACTGAATGTGCCTCGCAATAAGCTCGGTGATTATAATTTCCTGAAGCAACAAATTGTTTTACGTAAGACTGTGACTTTTTTGGCTAAAGGTTTTGCACTTAACGACTGGAACCTAAACATGGACGGGCCCATCCGTGCACAAATTCAAGATTTGATTCATAAAGTGCATTGCTGGTTTGAGGGAGACGTGGTGGAGCAAATCGTGGAGAAAGTTGTCATGAATATATTACTGGCCGGGATACCTGCAGTTCTTCGAGATGAATTTCTGTGTCATGATGTAGAATCATTATCGATTATGTCCAGACGATTGGAAGGTTCTCAGACCGCTTGGAGAAAGAGCGGTGGATTTGGTGCTGTTTCACAACCTACAGACAAGCTCCAGGACATTCTCATTGCTTTGATCGACGGCTAGAGCAAAGACAAGCTGCAGGACCTGACAATCGATTCAGGTCAGGAAGGCCTCCGGGGAATCCGGTTGTTGAGGAGGTGCCCATATCTGGGGAGACAGGAGCAGGCCGTGGAGGCCGTGGATGACGCAGGGGATATTTCGGCAGTGGAGCTGACCGAAGATGTTTCCGGTGTGATCAACCTGGTCACTTGGCGAGAGAATGTCGCTTGTCTCCAGCTCAATCAATGGAAATTGGATTGGCCAAGGTTTGTTGCTCAAATAGTCCCTATTCTCCGGTTAAAAAAGATGGATTGTTAATCTCGGTGAAGTTGGGGAACCGAGAGATTTCAGCATTACTGGACTCGGACAGTGACCTTTGTGTTGTCAGACAGGACTGTCTTGATGACAGATGCCTTAGTGACACTGGGACTGTAAAGATACGTTGTGTACATGGTGACTATCAGACATTGCTTCTTCCTTTGACTTATAAGGGTCGCCACTTTAAAATTTGGTCTACCGTTTCGGACTCCTGCCCTTGGCCATTATTCATAGGCAGGAGGAATGCCCTTTTTCCTAAACTGTCGGGCACCGGCCATCGAGTCGCCTGTTGAGCTTAGAGGGGGAGGGGGGGGATGGTGAAGAAGGAGAACTAGTGGCGATCGGGGATAATTTAGAGCCCCAATAGTATATTGAACCCAATTTCTCCAGCGAGACTGAGGGAGACACCCCCCCAATTTCCCAGAGTGGCAGGCAGGCCCATCTACATCTTCTCAGATTGCAAATGCCTCAGATCACAAACCGAGTACTAGCGAGCAGTCAGATTTTGTGCGCTTGCAGCATACCGATAGGTCATTAGAATATGCATTTAAACAGGCTCGCTCTGCCAATGACTCTTATTACCAAGAGCGTGATACCAGGGGCTTGAAAACTCCACACTTTCTAGAAAAAGACGGTTGCCTTTTCAGAGTGAGTTCAGACCATTTAATGGGGGAATTTATTGAACAACTAGTTATACCTGAAGTGCATAGGGAAATTCTTTTGCAGCTGGCCTACTCTCACATCTTGGGAGAGGCACCTGGGGGCTGATAAGACCAGAGAGCGGTTATCAAAACGATTTTATTGGCTGAATATGGGAAAAGATGTTGAACGGTTCTGTACTTCATGTCCTGACTGTCAGATCGTCTCCGCTTATAAGCCTCCTCAGGTTCCCCTTTGTCCTATGACTATTTTGGAAATCCCCTTTCAGCGGGTGGGATTAGATATTGTAGGCCCTTTACCTAAAACTAAAAATGGGTACCAATATTTGCTGGTGTTGGTTGACTATGCAACACGATATCTAGAGGTGGCTGCTTTGAAAAAGGCCAACTTCTCCGCTGTAGGCAAAGCTCTGTGCGGGATTTTTACTCGTATTGGCATCCCTAGAGAAATTCTAACTGATCAGGGCACACCTTTTACTTCTCGCGTGATGAAACAATTGTGTGACAGCTTTGCTATTAAGAAATTGAGTACCACTGTTTACCATCCACAGACTAATGGTTTGACTGAAAGGTTTAACAAGACTTTAAAACAGATGATCAGGTGAGTCACTCATAATGATCCTACATCCTGGGACTCTGTCCTGCCTTTTGTTATGTTTGCAGTGCGGGAATCGCCACAGGCGTCCACTGGCTTGAATTGTTCGAGCTGTTATTTGGCAGGCGCCCGAGAGGCATCCTGGGTGTTGAACGAGAGGAATGGATAGGAAACGAGTCACAGCTCTTGGGTCGAGCTTTGCAGATCGGGTAGTTTCAATGCAAGATAGAATTTCTAAGCTTTCTTCTATTGCTGTGGAGCATCAACAACGTGGGCAGGAAACTCAGAAACGTCTTTAAGCTCCATGAATTCAAACCTCCAGAGGTCCTCTGTGGAGAGAGGAGAACCTTGCAGAAGGACAACTATCTCTGCAGCAATCCACCAATCAGCCCTGTATGGTAGAGTGGCCAGACGGAAGCCACTCCTTAGTAAAAGGCACATGGCAGCCCGCCTGAAGTCTGCCAAAAGGCACCTGAAGGACTCTCAGGCCATGAGAAAGAAAATTCTCTGGTCTGATGAGACAAAGATTGAACTCTTTGGTGTGAATGCCAGGCGTCACGTTTGGAGGAAACCAGGCACCGCACACCACCAGGCCAATACCATCCCTATAGTGAAGCATGGTGGTGGCAGCATCATGCTGTGGGGATGTTTTTCAGTGGTAGGGACTGGCAGACAAGTCAGGATAAAGGGAAAGATGACTGCAGCAATGTACAGAGACATCCTGGATGAAAACCTGCTCCAGAGCGCTCTTGACCTCAGACTGGGGCGACGGGTTCATCTTTCAGCAGGACAACGACCCTAAGCACACAGCCAAGATATTAAAGGAGTGGCTTCAGGTCAACTCTGTGAATGTCCTTGAGTGGCCCAGCCAGAGCCCAGACTTGAATCCAATTGAACATCTCTGGAGAGATCTTAAAATGGCTGTGCACTGACGCTTCCCATCCTACCTGATGGAGCTTGAGAGGTGCTGCAAAGAGGAATGGGCGAAACTGGCCAAGGATAGGTGTGCCAAGCTTGTGGCATCATATTCAAAAAGACTTGAGGCTGTAATTGCTGCCAAAGGTGCATCGACAAAGTATTGAGCAAAGGCTGTGAATACTTATGTACATGTGATTTCTCAGTTTTTTTATTTTTAATACATTTTCAAAAACCTCAAGTAAACTTTTTTCACGTTGTCATTATGGGTGTAGTGTGTAGAATTCTGAGGAAAAAATGAATTTAATCCATTTTGGAATAATGCTGTAACATAACAAAATGTGGAAAAAGTAATGCGCTGTGAATACTTTCTGGATGCACTGTATCACCCTAACCTGCTGCATATCTTTCCCAGTTCAATCCCTCTGTCTAGCCAATCAGTACAGGTCCTTTTCTCCCTCCTTAGAGTTCAACCTCTCATACAACTCATCATATGCCTTTTCTTTAGCCTTCGTCACCTCTCTCTTCAACTTGCGCCTTATCTCCTTGTACTCTTGTCTACTTTCTGCATCTCTCTGACTATCCCACTTCTTCTTTGCCATCCTCTTCCTCTTTATACTCTCCTGTATTTCCTCATTCCACCACCAGGTTTCCTTTTCCTCCTTCCTCTTTCCAGATGTCACGCCAAGCACCCTTCTTGCTGTCACCATTACTACATCTGCTGTAGTTTCCCAGCTGTCTGGTAACTCTTCATTGCCACCCAGTGCCTGTCTCACCCTTTTTCAACTTCCACCATTTGATCCTTGGCTCTGCCCTCACTCTCTTCCTCTTCTTGATCTCCAACGTCATCCTACAGACCACCTTCCTATGCTGCTTAACTACACTTTCCCCTGCTACCACTTTGCAGTCTTTAATCTCCTTCAGATCAACTCCTCTGCATAGGATGTAATCTACCTGTGTGCATCTTCCTCCACTCTTGTATGTAGCCCTATGTTCCTCCCTCTTCTTAAAATATGTATTCACCACAGCCATGTCCATCCTTTTGGCAAAATCCACTATCCTCTGACCTTCATTCCTCTCCTTGACACCATACCTACCCTTCACCTCCTCGTCTCCACCGTTCTCTTCCCCAACATGCCTATTGAAATCCACTCCAATCACCACTTTCTGTTCCTTGGGTACACTGTTCATTACTTCATCCAACTTACTCCAAAAATCTTCTTTCTCACCCATTGCACATCCAACTTGCGGTGCATATGCACTAACAACATTCATCATCACACCTCCAATTTCCAGCTTCATAATCATTACTCTGTTTGACATTCTTTTCACCTCCGAAACATTCTTGACATACTGTTCCTCCAGAATAACTCTTACCCCATTTCTCCTCCCATCCACACCATGATAGAACAATTTGAATCCACCTCCGATCCACCTGGCCTTACTCCCCTTCCATTTAGTCTCTTGCACGCACAATATATCAACCTTCCTTCTCTCCATCATATCTGCTAACTCTCTCCCCTTACCAGTCATACTGCCAACATTCAAAGTTCCTACCCTCAGTTCCACTCTCTTTACTTTCCTCCTGTCCTCCTGTCTCCGGACACGTCTCCCCCCACCTTGTTCTCCTTCATCTTGAGCCAACAGTAGCCCAATTTCCGCCAGCACCCTGTTGGCTAACAGTACTGGTGGCAGTCGTTGTTAACCCGGGGCTCGACCGATCCGGTATGGAAATTTGTATTGTTGTACACCGGATGCCCTTCCTGACGTAACCCTCCCCATTTATCCAGGCTTGGGACTGGCACGAAGAAACACACTGATGTATAATTAATAAAAGAATATTTTTTGTTAGCCTCCACTGTCAACTGTCTCAACCCCTGGTGAGACTTTATAATAATGGAGTAGGCAAGAACTATGTGCTATTTCATGTTTACCATTCAATACAATATCTATTTCTTTTGGAAAACAGAAAAGTCACCTTCTATATTTATTCTAATCCTTAAACCAATCAGCTTAAGCACTGTACTATTTCAAAATGAATAGTCATTTTCAAATGTGAATAGATGGGAGTATCCAGATTTCATACTCAAAAGAGGTTGTGTATTCATTACTATGCAAATTTACTAGAAATTATGCAAAGTAGAATAATAAATCAACATGAAACATTTTTGCCTTACCAGTATCTTTTTTTAGCTTAAATTTAACACAGTGTAAAAGAAATGCAAAAAGCACATTAAAGTGGGTTACATGTAATGAAAGCATTACATTACATAATTAATTGCATTAAAGGACTTTGTGTTTTCTAGTTTCATAGCTTGGTTATGCCAGTAGACAAATGATCTCTCATCCACTTGGGGCAGAATAACAAGTAACTTATCTTAACCCATATGACAAAGGACTAAATGTTCTAAACCACAGGAGAAGATTTTTTTTTCTTCCCACATCTATCAAATCCACCTGTAAATATTTTGGTTGTTCCTATATATTCTCTCATTTGAAAATATTAATGTGTCTAACTGAAGAATCTGTGGCAGGACAAAACTTGCTTTAAGCACCTGTTCATCACAAGAACAATAAACAACACCTAGATATTCATTTAAATTGTGATATAATTTACATAGTAACAGCTTTACTGGTAGCAAATGTTTTAAAATAATAATGAAATTGTTATTACACTTATGGCACTTTTTGGTCTTTACTGTTTTCTCTCTGTCTCTTCTTTGCATTTACTTGAAGTGTGCCATTTGTAAAAATCACACATTTGTGCGCTTCACTGTTTACTCATATGTCCTTTACATTATCAAAATTTTGTTTTTATTCAGTTCACTTTTAATTATGAAATTTATCAAAGTCATTAATAAGCCATTTATCAATTTCAGAGCTCAAGCTAAACTTTCTTCTGCTGAAAATATTTACAGGTACAGTAATATATGATAATTGGCCAAGTTAAAATATATGAGTAATTTTAAATGAGAAAAAAGTGTTTTAGTCATCATCACATTACTCAAGAATAGAATTTTACACAAATTCAAACCGAATTGTACCAGATAAGATAATAAAGATAATGGGAAATATTTTGAAATACTTTGGGTGGTCCAACTGAACAGTGGTGAGTATAAACAGCAGCAAAATCAAACAAACTGATCAAGCTAGAAAAAAAACTTTCACAAACTGCGATATCATTGCAATGAGCACCAGCTTTTGGAGTTATTCACATATTAATAATTTCCATAACACTCACATTCAGAAATATTGTTGTCATTTCACTCAAAATGTATATTTTTATATATTATTTTGTTTAATTAATGTTTATTAAAAGAAAACTAACTGTGCTGGATAAAGTAAATTCAGAAAAGTCATGGGTTAATATAATTGATTGGTTACACACAAAACATTACCCTGTTTACCACTGTGCATAAATTACATATTTGAGTGCTTTTGAAAAGTCAGTCCATTACTAGTAAAATTTATGTTCATAAATTAAGTTCACGGAGAAGGACAAACAAATTGCCTTTACCTCACTACTAACATGTAGACTTATCCAGCTCAACGGGAAGAATTCTAGCCCACCACCTTTAAGTCAGTGGGTAACTCTTGAACTATATATCAGAAATTAGAAAAATTAAAATTCTCACTCAGATGATCTGTTCAGAACTTTTTTTTTTTTTTTTTTTAAATATGGCAGGATCTAATCAATAACATTTCAGAATAATCTTTTGTATCAGGGAAAATGATACTCTTCCTTCCTTGCTGCTTGTAAGATGTGCTTTGTTGACTGGCTCTTCTACCTTTCTTTCAGGTGGGGGCTGAATTTTGGTTTTGTTAAATTTGATCTGATTGTATGGATTGTGATTTTCTTTAAATTAAAATTAATAAAAATAAAACAGAAAATTATGTTCATTAAGTAGTATTAACTATTATAATAGGAAAGTAAATGATTGTGATGATGATAAAACCTTTTATTAATTGGAAACCTACATGTAACTTCAATGAATCAAGAAGGTATCCAGCCAACACAGTACTGAAAAAGAGGTTAATAACGATATAGATATTCACAGAAAATAAATACTGGACATTCGCAGGTAGGAAAATAAGAAGAGAAAAAATACAACAAAATGTAGCACTGTTGTAAACGGTGGCTGCTGTTCTGCTGTTGTGCAAAGCCATCATAACAGGTACCATCTTATTTTGTTAATAAAAACAAATTACAGTTTGAGATGAGTAACTCCTCCTTGTCAAATATATCCTCTAACAAGACCATGGCTGACTTACATACCAAAGGCAAAGTTGGCAATGAGAGGTGAAGGATACCTATATATTCATAGTGGCTTTGAACAGTCCTGTTTATTAGGACTTGGCTTTACGTGTCATATTGAACAACGATAACAGGGAAGAGAAGAGGATACAAATGTGTATTCTTTTGTCACTATTGTCTTTTGGATGTGTGCCTGAAACCACTGTACATAATTGGTTATCTTGTGTTAGTCACATACATTGTACAATAAACAATAGAGCCAAAGAATACATTTTTTTTAAACTTGAACATGTATAAATACTGTGTAAGATTACAAAATGTGCACCATCCTAACTAATGATATGAACTGATAAAACAATTAATAACACCATTAACCACCCACCACCTTTCCCACAACAGTCCTGAAAAAGGTATCAAAAAGATGATAAATCATAACAACCAGTGTAAACGACTTCATTAGTGTATAATCCCACAAGAACATCAAAAGGATGTAAATATTTAAGGAGAGTGCTAGATCATTTAAAAATGTACTCAAATAACTCCATATCCTGACAGAGAACAGCCTTTTGAATATGTAACAGGAGCCTGTTCAAACAGTACTAATTATTGTTGTATTATTGATGTAGTTGTATAGTTGTATTTACTCTGTAATTATCAGCTGTACCTACTGCATTTGAAAGCACATCCATCCATCCATCCATTTTCCAACCCGCCGAATCCGAACACAGGGTCACGGGGGTCTGCTGGAGCCAATCCCAGCCAACACAGGGCACAAGGCAGGAACCAATCCCGGGCAGGGTGCCAACCCACCGCAGTGAAAGCACATTGTTTATGAAATCTAATTTGAATTTTAACATATTTCTGCAAAAGTATTTTATTAGTTTTAAAGACAATTAATATTAACCTTTTTCAACGGGAAATGTGCAGTTATTATATTTGTCATTAACATGTCAAGTTTTAAAAGATGTGGAGTTAACTGCATAAGTTATTAGTATGTATGAAATTATTTAAATAATGCATTTGAAGGATTTACTTCTGTGGTAGAAAATACAAACAATGCTTACAATAACAGACAACAAAAAAAAAATCTGATTGTACTGTTTGTTAAAATGAAACTTGACAAATATTGATATAAAATATAGTTATGATTAGACTTAAAAATATTAATTTAAAGGTAGGTAGGTTTAATAATAAAATGTGGCAGACAGAGCAATATATATTTACAGAATATACACTGAATTTTGTGACATGACAAAAATAAATAAAACCCTTAAAAAACAGGGATTTAAAGTTAGTTACTACAAATCAGTGTGTTATCCTTTTTTAGGTGTAGGAGTATAATAATTCTTTATCTTTCTAAATCTGAAACATCAAAGACAGATAAACAAAAGTGAAATAGAATGAACATAAAAATCCTTCGTAATCTCCTCTATAAGCAACTAATGAAATGTGGCAAGATTGAGGGATTTGAAATGATCTGAAAATGAATAAAAAGCATACACTGTAAATCCACCTTGGCTGCATATCAACTCAGGTGTTACATAACAGTGGTTCAGAAGCGTCTAATAAAGGCATATTACAGATTTTTTTTTTCTTGAAGTAACTAAAATTCTCTCCCAACAAAATGTAAACACTTTTTTTGATCGTAAGATATTTATATCTTAAGTAATATGAATAAATATTTTCTCAATATACAAACTAATTATGCAAGTAGTTTATTTGTGTAATTTAAAATTGCATATTAGGAAACATAAAATTCTAATAATGCAATGATATCTTGTCAAAAGATGATTTCTGTACTAGTTCCAGAATACATTTCTGCACTGTATCTTGATAACCACTAAAAAGCAGATATAGAACATACACAAATCCATTATGAACAATAACTAAGTCTTATATAGGAAGATTTTGTATAGCTCTCTTTACATTGTGACATAATAAAAAGTATTTAACACAGAGGCAAAATTCAAAGATTGATCAGTGTCAAAATTAAAGTTAATTAAACACACATGCAGAAGGACAACTATACCATATATGAATTAAATGAAAAAAACAATCATCATATGGCCCACAGATGAAAGGGAAGGTGACAAAGTGACAAAGATGAGGCAACATAATAAAGATCTATGGAAAAACAAACCTCTGTGGGTTAAAAGACTCTGCATTAAATTACATTTTCAACAACTGGATACTCAACATACGCAAAAAGTCTAATAATAAGCAGACAGGACTGGAGCAGTCCCTCCCTGGATTCAGCCAAGTGTATGTGCAACATGTGTCAACTTAAGTTACCTTAGTGAGGTCTTAGTGACACTGTAGTTACTGACTGGTGTCAGCTTGTTTTAGTATAAACATGAAAAGCATTACATACACAAAGCCTTCTTTCTCTGCTTTGTTTCTCTCAAGCACTACTCTCAGTTGTATGGATCACTCTATTTTAAATGTAAGAGTTCACTTATAAAGTACTCACTCAGAGCAAAATTGTAGCAATGTGTGTGTTATATACGATAACTGAGAATTCCTGTTATTACTGTGGAAATTGTTAACAAATTAAAAAAAAAAAGCTTTAAGTGAAATGAAGAGAAAAAAAAAACTTCAGCATAATGGAGAATTACATTGCAATACTTAAAATTATGAAACAAAACATATAGCTGCAATATTTTTTGTATTTTGACCCAAGTATTCATATACAAGTTGGCAGTTCCCACATAGCCGATAACTTCCAAAAACCTTTTAAAAAAAAAAACACCAACCGACAGCCATTACTTTTTTTTTTTTTTTTAATCTTGTACGCTCCACAAGAAAGCTGTCAGGTACTAATTTTTGCAGTAGAATGTGTGAGAGATTCCTGACTTTAATTTAGCAGTACTCCACTGTAGCTGAGGAAAGGTACAAAGGTTTAATGGGAAGAGCAAAGGTAACTCATTATCCTTAAAATTATTGCTCACTGTGGCTGCACAAGTTGAAATCCTTTTGAGACTCTGACTGGTTTCCCCTGCTTTTTAAAGGGTGCCCTGAAGAGACACGTTTGCATGATAGAATGTCAGCTCATACCATAGGTGACTGATCCCCAGGCTAACATAACATGTCACCAACATACAATATTTTTCATTCACCATCCGTTTTCCTAATCTGCATATCCTGGGCAGGGTTGCAGGACAGCTGGAGCCTATCCCTGTGGTTAAATTTTACATAATATATATAGTGAGGTTCGAGCACCAAACAAGGAAAGAGGCAGTGTGGTGGTGCCTGTTTGGTTCTTGCAGGCAGTACTTGAAGTGGGCCTGTATCAGCGGCGCACAATGCGTCATGGGGTTTCCCCCCTCCTTTCAATATGATGTACAAATGTAACAGCACTATGTTCTGGATGCAGTGCTGTAACAGCAGGTAAAGGAAGTCTGCTATTCCATCCTTACCAGAATCTGGGATGGGTTCTTCTTGGCTCTCGAGTAACCTTGGTAGCTTAGCAGAGGAGTCCCCGATGTGTAAGAAGGCACACAGCGTTTGTGAACTGACAACATGTTGCAAATGTGTTTTATGAGGTCTGACTCGAATTGACAACTTGGTTGGAGTGCAGAGCTTCAGGAATTCCATGTTGTTGGATAAACTGTTCAAAAATACAATGTGCAACTGAGACAGAAGTCTGATCCCTTAATGAATAAAGGTTGACAAATTTAGTATAGAGATACATCAGCATTAACACGTAACAGTGAGTTTTTGTGGAAATTGGCAGCTCTGTTATGAATGCAGCAACAAACACAAATGGCCATTCAGGTGAGAAACCAAAGTAGCCAGTGGGTGAGGTACAGGGGACTGCATGAACTGACAAGCAGCACATTATTGGCAATAATTACCAATGTCAGAAGACATATAGGATCAGTAAAAGGACTATGTTGCTCTGTCCATTGTCTTGGCCAATCCATAATGAGCAGCTACTGGGTGTCCATGAACATAATAGAATACTTGGAGAATCAATGAGGTAGGAATAATAATTTGTTTTAACTGTTCCATGAGAAGGTTGGCACAGGTGCCAATACAACAGTCCATTATCTATTATAAGATGACCAGACTGTGACCATAGTTTTCTTTGATAAGGAGATGCATCATGATGTCTCCAGAGAGAGGGTCGGTGTCCCTTCTCCAGCCAAGACAGAACAGTTGTGACACCAGTGCCCCTCTGTTGCTTCTCATCAATGTTCAAATCTCCTTGAATGGGTACAAGAATAGTGGCTAAAACTGGCCATAATGTATGAGTTTCAGAAGCAGTGAGCTGCAGTTGATTGAGGGCTGAGACAACATCTGTCTGGGCTGAAGCTGTAACAGTCTGAGTTCCTGAAGTGACAGGTAATGGTGACAGAGCAACCTGGGAAGGGTCAAGTGGGCACCAAGAAAAGGCATCAGCAATAAGATGCTTAGCTCCATCACAATGGATAAAATGCCAGTCATAAAGGTCTAACTCAACAGACCATCGTGTCCTTCTTTCTGTGGGGTCTTGGTCGAAAGGAAGCTTTTTAAGACCAATCAGGGTTTTGTGGTTTGTGATGATGGTGAATAGATAGAAAGCTAAATAATGACAGAAATGACGGACTGACCAAACAACAGCAAAGAGTTCATGGTCAAATGTTGACCACTTCTTTTTCAAGCTGCGAGCGAATGACTAGAATATGCAATTACTTGCTCTTTATCATCAATACATTGTGCCAAGTCACACCCAATAGCATGGAGAGAAGGCTTGCTTTAGAGTGCGAAAGGTTTCATCTGCTTCAACTGTCTAGATGAATGACACACATTGGTGCGGGTGGTAATGCAAAGGCTCAGCAGTGTGGGGAAATTGTTTAATGAATTGTCTGTAATAGGAACAAAGGGCTATAAAGGTTCTGACCTAAGTGGGTGATTGTGGAACATGCCACGATGCAACCTTATCTGTGTTTGCAGAATCTGGATGAATGCTTTCACTCAAAATGCGGTGGCCTAAAAATGTGACAGAGGTGCATTCCAGATGGCACTTAGCAGGTTTGAGTTTGAGCCCAGATTCAATAAAAAGGTAGGAATACCCCACGTAAATGCGGAAGGTGTTGGTAGAAATCCTCGCTATAGATGATAATGTCATAAAGATATATTAAACATATGCTTCAGCGTAAGCCACAGAGCACCACCTTGATTAACCACTGTAAACTTGGAGGCATCATTTAGAAATGATAAAGTCCAACTCCTGTAGAGAAAGTAGTTTTCTCCTTGTCTCTTGGGTCAAGTGGAATTTGCCAATATACTGCAGTAATAGTCAATAGTCCTAAATATTCACAAATCAGATAGTCTATCCAGTGTGTCATCAACCTTGGGAAGCGGGTGCGAGTCTTTAACAGTAACTGCATTAAAGCGGTGATAATGAATGCAAAATTTGGGGGGCACCATCCTTATTCCTAACCAATACAACTGGAGCCAACCATATACTATGAGACTCTCCAATAATAATATGCTCCAGAAGCTTCTATAATTCCTGTTGCAATAGAGCCTGTATTACAGAAAGAACTCTATACAGACATAATTTGATTGGCTTAGCATCACCCATATGAATATTGTGGGTAATCAGGTTTGTTCTACCATAATCATAAGGATGTGAGCTAAAAAATATCTGAATAGTCCCTTAGCAAAATTTCATATTGTATGACTTCTGCTGAGGACAAATGTGGTATATGGTGTAAGGCTGATGTGTGCATTAGAATCAATAGTATGTGAGTGGTCTGACAAGTGAAAAGAGGTTGACATTTGGTCCTTAATACCAGCTTCTAATAGTTTCCTGAATATGATCAGAGAAAGATAGTGTGTTGTATGATGTGGAAAAATGTACTCACCTTGTTTGGGGGTTCTTGTGATAGCTATCTGAATGATGAATCCAGTGGTACAACATAGTGGGTGAAGGGTGTCTATTTTGTCTGTAGAGGGGACCTGGGGATGGGGAAGAAGAGCAATGGGGTCTGCCAACATAATCAGAGTTAGAGGAATGTGTTGCAGCATGTGCTCTGCACTCACCCGAAGGAGAGTGGACAGATGAATTGTTATACCAGTACCTGGAGGAAGAATAGTCATCAAAGTTATCACAGTACTCTGTTAGAGAACAGTAGACCTTTAGGTGCTGAGAGACTGGAGAGTGTCTTTGATGTCGCCCAGAGCAGGAATCGTTATTTTGAAGAAAGCAATCATTATCAGGGTAAGGGTGACCATGAGGTGATGAAGCACAGAGAGATGTCATCACAGTGGGAGCAACTTTTTCCTATGGACAAGTTTAGGGTAGAATTGTGCAGGTCTTGGCAGTGGCACTGATGGTAGCCCCATTGGTCTGAGTGATGAGCAGTGCAGCAGGTAAGGTCTGTCATTCCACAGGCATGAGATGTGCTCCTTATTCCTTTCACTTCATGTTTAAGGTCAGAAAACTGCTGCGAGTTCTGCTAGTCTCTCATCAGTACAACATTTTTTAAGACTGCTGTAAGTCACTCAAGTCAGTCCAGAGATCAGCAACAGCAGCAACAAAGTCAGTTATAGGATCAGCAGCAGGCCTGTCAGTTTTGTTTTGTGTGACAGTCACTGACATGAACTTTGAAGGAGCAGCTATGCTGAGAGCTAACTGAGCAGGTTCACATTGCTTTACTATTTTCAATGCAATGCTACTTTCACTGTTGAGCATCAGAAGTGTATTGAGAAAAATATTGAATGACTAGGTTAGTCAAGACTATTGCATAAACTTCTAGTGATTCTTCGAATTTGTGAGGACAAGCATTCTATAACATTGTGGATGTGGTGAAGGGACTCAGCTATTCTCACCTTACCAGAATGTAGCGTGGGTTTTTCTTGGCTTTTGAATGCTTCTGTAGCATAGCAGAGGAGTCCTTGATGTGTAGGAAGGCACACAGAGATTCTCACCCCATTTTGTGGACTACTTGCCAATTTTATTATTTTTTTTTTATATAACACAACTATAAATATACAACACTGAGCTACCCGAGAACACTTCTCTTCCCTTCTACGTTTCCCCTCACTAATTGCTCCTCCTTCCAATTCTAAATAAATCAATAAACATTATTAAAACTCCATAACATGAATTATTGTGTACACTAATATACAATTGCAACCCTTCTCCCCTTTGTGTAACACATTTGAAGGTTCTACTTCAAGCAACGCTTGCAGGCAAATAGGAATGTAGGTACACAAGATAATAAATCTTAAATAAACTGATTACATAAATACCAAAGCAGTGCCTTACATTTTTTGAAAAGCAAGTGCCATCATCCTTCAGTATGGACACTGTATATGGCAAGTTTGAAATACCAATCAACACTTTGCATAGTATGCTTTTTGCAGAATGTCGTTTGCACACATGGTAAGAAAAGGCAAAATACAGTGATCCCTCGCTATATCGCGCTTCGCCTTTCGCGGCTTCACTCCATCGCGGATTTTATATGTAAGCATATTTAAATATATATCGCAGATTTTTTGCTGGTTCGCGGATTTCTGCGGACAATGGGTCTTTTAATTTCTGGTACATGCTTCCTCACTTGGTTTGCCCAGTTGATTTCATACAAGGGACGCTATTGGCAGATGGCTGAGAAGCTAGATTGCTTACTTTTCTCTCTCTCTTGCGCTGACTATCTGTGATCCTGACGTATGGGGATTGAGCAGGGGGGCTGTTCGCACACCTAGACGATACGGACGCTAGTCTAAAAATGCTGAAAGATTATCTTCACGTTGCTATCTTTTGTGCAGCTGCTTCCTGAAACGACATGCTACACAAAAGCTCGAAGGGCACGTATTGATTTTTGACTGAAAAACAAACTCTGTCTCTCTCTATCTCTCCCCCTGCTCCTGACGGAGGGGGTGTGAGCTGCCGCCTTCAACAGCTTTGTGCCGCGGTGCTTCGCATACTTAAGCCAAACAGCCCTATTGATTTGTTTGCTAGAGATTGTTTTCTCTATCTATGTGACATTCTGTGCTCCTGACACGCACTCCTTTGAAGAGGAAGATATGTTTGCATTCTTTTAATTGTGAGACAGAACTGTCATCTCTGTCTTCTCATGGAGCACAGTTTAAACTTTTGAAAAAGAGACAAATGTTTGTTTGCAGTGTTTGAATAACGTTCCTGTCTCTCTACAACCTCCTGTGTTTCTGCGCAAATCTGTGACCCAAGCATGACAATATAAAAATAACCATATAAACATATGGTTTCTACTTCGCGGATTTTCTTATTTCGCGGGTGGCTCTGGAACGCAACCCCCGCGATGGAGGAGGGATTACTGTATGCAACACAGACAAGCCATGACAAAACAACAAAGTATGATTTCTTTCTATAATGCATACTGAGTTGCTTTTTATGTGCAGAAGATAGTAGAAACAGAACAACTGAGGACACTGAGTTTGAGTGAGTAAAAGTAAATAACTTCTAATTTCCTGCTGGTCAACATTTTTTTATAATCCACATTATGTTGCAGATAACATTTTAGATTTTTGTGCCAATATGGCTGTGTGTTAAGTTGCAGCAATCTATGAGACAAAAAACTAATTCCTGCATTCCAACTAAAATGCCCATGTACCACCCCCCTTCCCCCATGTGTAGTCACTTTCTGCAGTACATGGGTAGAGCAGCTAAATATTTGTAATCCACAAGCATCTCTCCACTCACGCCACAACCCTCAATGGTGTCGAACATCATCAATGTTTTCAAATGGCAATGTGACAATGTTTTAACTTTTAAGATATCACACAGTCCTGCCTTGAACTTAAAATAACTGCTTTTACAAGTGTCAAAATTAGTTGAACGAAATACATTGAAGGAGTTAAAAATATATTTCAATATGATTCCACTGTTTGTGCCAAACCTAATAAAAAATACATAATTGCCATAAAAAAGTATTCAGAACAATTTTGGGGTAATGGTAAATGCACTTATCTCTGAATACACAGATTAAATTAATCAAGGCATGAAAATTCCCCAAAGAAACCAAGAAAATATGGCACAGTTATGATTCTGTATATCTAGAAGGACATCTAGTCATGGAGGGTACCTATAATAACACCAGAGTCAAGAGAGGAGAAACTTTGTATATAACACTTTATACTGATTAGCCATTTTGGTAGTGCATCTGCACTTCCCATATAATTAAATTCTCAGTCAGTGACTGCATAATAAAGAAAGAAAAGATTGTGTGTGTTAGGTTCAGACGTGCTGGAAAAATGTACTAGGAAAAGTAAATCATGCATTAAACAGTCCTAACAGAACTGAAAGTGGACTACTACCCAAACAAAAAATTATTGAAGCAATTGTTTGAAAAAGGTACTATTTCACATATTGACCACAAGCGCCAGAATGCTAATGGAATTTTGTGAAAATTAATGGCAAAAAATTCGGACATGAGCATCAGTAGGCTTTGCACCCTTGGAGCCAAGTTACCCAAACTCTTCTATAACATTTCAGTAATTATTTACCACTCTAATGATGCTATAGGTCATTATAATAGCAATTGACAAGAAGAATTCATATTTAATTGCATAATTATTGTACTTGAGGGTTCCTCCAGAGTGACTCTTCTCTTGCATGATTTGGTTCAAAAACTAATCAGCATATTGTCATCTTATAACAGGCTTAAGTTTAGAATATGGTATTTTTCTGTCCAGCTGTTTTAGCTTAGACCGTCCTCAAGAAACTGTGACACACAGAAAGACAGACACACACCCATCATCAAGATATCAAAGTTTTCCGTATCAGGGGACCCTAAAACTTCGAGATCCTTTGAAAACCAGAGATTATAATTTTTGACAAATTTAAACTTTCGTTCCTCCCCAATAGATGATAGGTTATGGTGGAGGTGGGCACAAAGCAAAAAGAAACCCACATTAAATATTTTAAGCTTCCTTCTGCTGAGCCAACTCTTCTGTAAACTTTCTTATCCCAAGTTAAATGTTACAGGGAAAAAGAGTCTATCTTGGTTGTACAGCACAAGGCAGTAGCCAAAATCTGGATGAGTTATATCTCATCATGGGAGTTAATCAAGGTACAGTAATCATCACACCTACTAATGTGGGCTAATTAAGACAAAGCCAATCAACAGAACACAACCACATTTTCAAGATATACAAAACAAATCTATAAAACAATGGAGATAATTTTCAAATTTATCACAGATTACATTATAATCCTGTCCGCTACAGCTATGAGACAGAAAAAGTTACTATTACATCATCAGTTACTTAACAGCATAATAAAATGTAAAAAAAAAAATGTATGAATGTGTGTGAATGCTTTTAACAATCTCTTCAACCTCAATCAAACAGAAACAGATAAGAACTAAAAAAAAAAATATTAGGAGAGTACGTAATAACAGAAGGCAGTTACATAACAGAAAAATGCAACAAGAATTGGCCAATGCACTTCATTCATCATATGTAATTGAACTACTGTAATTTAACACAAGAGACTGGAATCATGTTAGGAAGCACAATCCAAAAAAATAAAGAACTATAAACATTACATAAGAAGAATGAATCTTGCTACAGACTAAAACAAATGAACAATTGAGTTATATAATTCATGTTTTTTTATTTTCTCAGAAAAAGCTCTTACATTATGGTATCTAAATGTTTAATATTTCAGACAAAGCAAAAAACTTGATCAAGTTCAGACCAAAAATACAGTTTTGTTTCACCCTCCTTTGAAGAGGTCACTGTTTTGGGTGAGCCTTTATCAGCTGCAGATCTAGATAACCAGACAACAAAGCAGGAACCCAGCACTGTGGTGGCCTCTTCCCATCGCCTCCAAAACCCCCAACTGAGCGTATCACAGAGTTTCCTCCCAGCTCCCAGCTGTTCCTGCAACATTTGGCTTTAATCAGGTGCAGGCCAGGAACTCCACATCCTGTTGCTTTGCTCTGATTAGGAGGAGTCAAATTCTACAAATTGGCAGATTCTTTCTCTCAGTGTTCAACATTTGATGAATGGTTTGGTTCAAAGTATTTAAAAAAATAAAATAATAATAATAACCAGGGAACAAGACCTGCAGCTCAGCGTGCTCCCAATTTCAAAGTCTGTAAAACAATTCTAACAATTTTCCGCAAGGCAGGGCAGATCAACATTTGTTAGTTAAGTACAAGTTTATTTGTAATGTTCCTTATTAGATGTTGTGCACTTTTCAATAAACTATTGGTATTGAAATCCATCTTATTATTCAAGCATAAAGTTCAGAGCTGTATTTTACCTAAAAAGTATACCCTTCAAGTAAAAAATATGCATATCTAAACACAATATTGAATATTTAACATGATAAAAAAGATGTAAATAGACAAATTATTCTAAACTCTACAAGAATCTTAGCTGCATGTCTTTTAATTAGTCAGTAACCTAAACGCTTACTATAAATGGTATTGTTTAGTATTATGGCTGAAGCAGACTTTACATGAAAATTGCTGTACTGTCTCTCAAGATAAGCCTCAGCCTCCTTAGTCCAAAACTGGATTAAGGAGATTCAATAATGCACAGACAGACAGACGAGAATATACAAACCAAGATTTTCAAAACTACTACTTTTCTTAAAATCTGAAATTCTGTTTAGATCATTACCTTGACAATGTAAATATATATAAAACACTTTTTTTAAATCTAATATTCCACACAACACTTTAAAATACTGCATGTTCCTTGTATTTTTTAATATATATATATATAGACACACACACAAGTGTATGTATATACATACATACACACATACATATATATACACATATTGGGTAAAGGCAATTCCAAGAATATTGGCACAAGGCAAAAAGCCAAGCTGGCCACATTTATAAACACAATCACATCCCTCACACCAAGTCAATCTAAATCTATTAATCAAGCAAGTATGCATGATGGAATGTGGACGGAAAACTGGAGTACCTGTATAAAGACCCACTTGGACAATGACAGAATGTGCTGCTCCACACACATTAACTAGGCTAGATATCAAATACAATCCCCTTATGATGTGACATAGAAGCACGATCCATTGCACCAACATGTCAATGAAAATGATAAAACAAAAATAAAACTGATTTAAGAAATGAGTGTTAACATAATTATAACTGATGTTGATTCCTTTAATGCAATTGAATGGATAAGCACTACTTTTTATAATTTTTTTATATAAACATTAAAATAAGTAGAATGAACTTCAAGGTGGTCTGATCGTACCACCAACACAGCTGTTAAAATGTAGAACTTGCCTGAGGCTATGCTTTCAGCCACAAAAAGAATAAAGAATGCCTCTTCAGGGTAAGGATATAATTTTTGTATCACTCCTGAGGAACAAGTATTTTGAAAATACTGTTTTAACAGTATAAAATGCTTACTTTATTTAATGAACACAATTTTAGCAAAAAAAAAAAAAAAAGACATGTTTTACGAAGATGAAACCACCTATATACCATACCTTCTTACTCATTTATTTTAATTTCTTTAATGTAATACGTAACACATCAAAATAATACATAAATAACATATCATCCTAATATGTATAAAACTTTTTTTAAAGAAGCATATACACTTCTTTAATGGACTATGCTTTGAACTACTGCATGCATCAGTAGCATTAACATAATATTCTTTAATCTGTTCAATCCATTTCAGGGTCTAGAGCCCAGCTTTACTACACTGGGCACATGACAAGAATCAGCTCTGTTGCAGGCCTCAATCACACAGTGCCAATTAAGAATCACCAACCAATCTATCACATGTCTTTGGGGAAGTGTGAGGAAAAACATGGCACCCTGAAAAAAAATATGCAAATGCAAAGAGAATGCTCAAATTCCACACAGACAATGAGCAGAACTGGGGACATACAATACCATTCAGAAGTATGGGATCACCCAGAAATTTTCATGTTTTCAATAGAATATCTTTTATTATCAAGATTCCATTAAATTGATTTACAAATACAGACAATGCATTACTAATGTTTTACAATGGCTATTGCTGATAACTTATTATTCACATACATCTGCAAACACCCATTTGTGGCAGCAATTCCTTCAATGTCACAATGGTAAACTCCCCTAGCTTATCATTAATGAACCATGTGTAAATGCTAGTTTATTAAAGAAACCTTAGTAACTGTATTATCCCAATCACTGTTTGTGTAGAGTTTACGTGTTCTTCTTATTTTTACATTGTTTTTTTCTTATGATACTCTGGTTTTGTGTCCAAAACTTAAAAGAATATATGTTAGTTTAACTGTTATTCTATTTACTTGGGCTGTAAGGTACTACCCCATTCCTCAAGTTCAGTTCTGTGTTCATAAATGTCCAAAATTAAACAGCTTGCTCAAGAAACATATTGGTCTATCAAGTGTAGATTGATAGGCAAAAATTGCCAATTTGTCTTTTCGAAATGAAATCTAAACTGTGCAAAAAGTAAAGTGGTCACATACACACATCTACTGTATACTGTATGTATAGGTAGTTATACATTGGAACAATCATTGAGCTCACTGTCTATAAGCCCAACTACTGTTTGTGTAGAGTTTACATCCATCCATCCATTATCCAACCTGCTATATCATAACTACAGGGTCACGGGGGTCTGCTGGAGCCAATCCCAGCCAGCACAGGGTGCAAGGCAGGAAACAAGCCCTGGGCAGGGCGCCAGCCCACTGCAGAGCACGCACACACACACCAAGCACACACTAAGGACAATTTAGGATCGCCAATGCACCTAACCTGCATATCTGGACTGTGGGAAACCAGAGTACCTGGAGGAAACCCACACACACACGGGGAGAACATGCAAACTCCACACAGGGAGGACCCAGGAAGTGAACCCGGGTCTCCTAACTGCGAGGCAGCAGCGCTACCCACTGCGCCACCGTGCTGCCTAGAGTTTACATGTTCTTCTTATTTTTACATTGTTTTTTCTTTTGATACTCTGGTTTTGTGTCCAAAATTTAAAAGAATATATGTTAGTTTAACTGGTAGCTCTAAACCGATGCTGTATGAGTGACTGTAGATGTGTATGATGATATATACTACAATAGACTGGTACATGTGTTTATTTATGTATGTTTGTATTCATGCTTATAGCTGCTAAAAAATGCATATTGATATTAGTAACATCAATCCAACTCAGTACTCACATTGAATATTTGCATTTGGATTTCATTCCAAATTGGATCATATATTTTTTTTCACAATAATGTATGCAAAAGCATAGGACGTTAATTTAAGGTAGCATAAAAATATAAACATAGTGGTAGCAGATAGTAACCAGGTTAAGGGGGGAAAAAATCCACTATGCAGCTGCACAAATACAAATGAACAATGTACACCCCATGGCTATATCTAAACAAACACTAAATCAACGATAATAGTGTTATATGATTCTCACAAGAATACAGAGTAATATCAGTTAACATTTCTCATGATCCATCAAAAAATACAAGCTAACAGTTGAAAGTCACCTGCTTTAAGTTTTGCATTTTAAATAGTTCTACAACCAAAAAGGCAGACTCCCCATAACATGTCTTCTAATAAACTATAACATAATAAACAGTAATGTGTGTTTATAGAGAAATTAAACATCACAGATAATGTCATGTTTCTCTACATGAACACAATGCCAAAGAACTAATTTTATTGGGAGTTTTGCTTTTTTATTTTATTATCATTAAATGTTTTTACAGGAAGGAAAAAGACTGAGTTTGGTAGTACTGATGGCCAATCTCCTGTTCGGTACCTGAGCTCTGCTATTCCCAAGGGTTTCCAAAAAGATTGTAAATGCCTGTTTTTTTCAGCATACAGTATTTTTTTGTTCAAATTGTTTACCACTGTTATTATACATTTTTGTTCTTTAACAGAAGAATCACTGCTTTACCCTTGAGTGCTAAAATTTGGCGAACAAAGATTTTCCATTTGAAATATTGATATCAATATATACTGACTTACCAAAAACAAAATTTTATGAAACTTAATATAATATGTGAGTAATGACATTTTAGTATAAATCAGTATGAAAAAAGGACGACAAATTACAATTATAAGTTTCAGAAAGAGTGCTCAATATAGTGCCTGTGTATGGCAGATTTAAGAGCAGTTAATAAGCTTTTAAATTCTAAACAAAAATGAAAAAGAGAAATATATAATTGTAGGACTGCACTTCTTGGTTTTCTGTGTACTAAGAAGCATAATCAAATGTACATTACTTCCTTAGCACTCATTTTTTAATACAACATTCTAATAGGGTATATTCATAATAAGATGAGAGAAAAATACATACATTACAGAATCATGGGATGTACCTGTCAAAGGGTATGAGTGAAACCTGAAGGGTATACTTCATTTTAGTAACAGGGAAGATTCATGTAGTAAGACATCCTGCTAGTAAAAGGTGCAGTATCACCAGTGGCCAGAAAAAAAGTAGTGAAGTAAATACTGTAACATGATTCTGACAATTAAATAGTGGTGTCCACTAACTAGCCACGGTAGATAAACATTAGAGAACAGAATATAATAAATTTGATAAATAAGAAGAGCCCATTAAGTCCTTTAAATCTGCACTGCCGACAAACTGTTAAGGTGTCTCATTATTTAATTCAAATTTCACTTTAAACTTGTAGTTGAAGTGGAAACTTACATTACTCATTTGATTGCTCTAGATCCCCATGCTCCACTATAGAGTATTAAGTGATACTTTGTGGATTCTGTCTTGAATGTACCTCTCCTTAATTTCCACTGGTATTATGGAGTATATGCTAAAGTACTACTGTTAGAATTTTACTGGCTAGTCATGTGTGATACTTACTGTACAAACGTAGCCCTGTTAAGTGTGCACTGTTTGTGGTGTTAAAATAGTAATGTCTAAGAGATTGTTACAAGAAAAGAAAAACAAATTAGGCAAGAATGATAGAGAATAAGTAATATAAAAAAAATAAAACCCTACAAGCTTACATAACATAGATGTATAATTAGCAGAAAAATAGAATCCTTATCTATAATATGATATAATATCATATTGTAAGGTTCTACAGATATGTACAATGATAACTGTCAGATGGCTGGGAAGGTTATAAAAAAAGAAAACTCCATTTAAGCCTGAATAAAAAAAGAAAATATATTGTTTATTAGCCAGAGTAAGTTAAGCCCTCAACGCTTGTAGTGACCTTTAGAGGAGGGGTATAAATAACCAGTTACTACGAAAGAAAAAATAACGTTAGTATTTCACAAGGTAAGGAATATTCAAAGGAAAAATGTACATGGTTGGAATGGGAAGTGATTAGAATGCGCAGAAGCAGATTACACATATGAGACGTGTATCAGGAATAACAAGGTAACTGTTAACCTTTCCGTCTTAAAAGGCACTGAATCGATTCTGATATGTTGGTGTTCTACTGGGTGCAATTCTATAGATAGAGCATTAGCCCTTCACAATGCTCACTTATTCACACTGCCAACCAGCTTAAGCTCTACTGTATGTCTTGGGTATGTGGACAGAAACCCAGAGAAACTGACAAAAACTGCCTTACTATATACTTAAATCATTTACAGATTAAAAAATATAGAATATACAACCTATTTTATTAAGACAGTCTGGAAGATTGTTTTTTTTTCTTTAAGTTACTGGATGGACAAAAGGTTTTAATCATTAAAGACCCCAAAGCAAATGGACAAAACTGCTGTAATGACACAGATAAGCTGACCTCTGGTAAAAGATATAAGTGCTATTCTCTTGAGGTTAACTATTATGTGATAGGTAAGGACAATGTACACACAAGCAGACAGATATAGACACACACACACAAAGCTAGGAACACTAGAAGTACTCTCCGCAATATATCTGTAATCAGACAGTGTCAGCCAGAGGGTGGAACAGCAACATGTACCCTCAGTCAGGAAGAAGAACAACAGGATGCATCTTCCCTTCCGCTGCTGCCACACTTCACCGTGACAATTGCAGGGCCTCATTGACAGACACGTTCAAAGATTCAAACACTCCAGTCAGCTATAGCTCTGACTTTACCTTTGTTTAAAAGACATTGGACAAAGATAAGAAACATTAGTACTGTAGCTCACACATAAAATGTCAAATGTATTGTTTAGAAAGTGCAGAGTTTAATAATGAGCATTTAACAATAGGCACAATTTAATAAACAGAATAAATTCAAATTTTCATTTATAAAAATTGTAAAAAGAAAATCTTTCTACTAAGTATTATCATTGTTCTTATTGAGACAATGACAAATGACAAAGTGTATATCAACTATGTAGAATGAAAAATTATTGTGCACTTTATGTAAAACACAACCATGCTATAAGTTTCTTTATCAGAAACTGAGAAAATAAATTAAACAGACAAAAAAATAGAACAAATAAATATTTTGTAAAGGGAAGAAGATAGTGGACAGAGTAATAAAACTACATCAAGAAAAGAAGGGTGAAATAAATGTGAAAGTATTGTGAGGATTTTAAAGATTTCCGTGATTATGTTTTTCTACTCAAATTATATAATATTATAAATAACTATTCTAGTTATTGAATATACTCAGCAAGCAAATAAAAGTATGACAAGATCCTTAAACTAGATAAAGAATGATGATGTGATGGAAAATATGTGATAAACACAGTCCTAGGGACAGTAACAAATGAATTTCAAGAACAAGGTTAGAGGACTGATTAATGAGGAAAATATCAATAACCTAAATATAAAAAATTTCCACTGTTAGCTTTAAAAATCTAACCGCATGTGTAAGCACTCTATAGTCAAGGACTGTGTATCTGGATAACTGCACAGCTCCAGACTGAATGGGTAAGCTCTACTGCCATCAGCGATCCATTCTCATGAAAGATACAATTAGCAAATATTGGATGTGCCATCTGCAGAAGGTGCCCACTGCCAACCAAATTAATTGACCTGGCTTACAAACAAGAGCAAGAACAAACTCTCACAAACTAACTAGAAAGCATTATCTACAACACTATGGGAAAAAAATCCCAGTTAATGTTAAAAGAACAATTCATGAGTAAAAAAGGAGCAAATACATGAATTAAACTGTAGGAACCATTCTGCTTTGTCAAATGAAAAAAAAAACAGTTTGACCATCTAAAAATAAACGTGTTGCTAATTTTCTGATATTCTGAATAACACTACCTAAACTGAGATTTTAAAAGAATGATATATTGCATTTATCCATTTTCCAAATCCACATATTCCAGTACAGAGTCATGAGGAGCTGGATTGTCATCAAGAGAAAGCCAGTCAACGTTCTTTGAAACCTCTATCTTCACTCACACTAAGCCAGCTTTTTGTAACCAATCTACCAAATATATTGTACATTTTCCCAGGATTTAGAGGGATCTGGGATCTGCTTGCAGTGCAAACACCTACTGACTCTACCAAAAAAGTATATATACTGAAAAAGGTAAAATATTACTTTTTTCTAGAAGAGAGGGAGAAATTAACACATTCCTTGGCTGGAGCAGGATGCTGATGGATTTAAATCCTGTGCAGTGCTCACATACTGTATTCTCTTGGCATTGGCATACGTTTTTCTCCAAGTCATCAAAAGTATTTAGGTGTCAGTGAAGATTTTTAAGTAACCTTAACCTTTTAAGTAACCTTAGCATGGGCCAAATAGTTAAGGCAAGCTCAAAGAAAACATTTGTCAGTACTGTTTGTTAGAATGGAGAGCTTTACTACAAAAATATTCTGCAGTATGTTTATTTCAATTTATTTTAAAAAAGAAATTATGTTAATCCTCAGTGAAAGCAATTCTGTTTAATAAGAAGGAATATTATCCTTCCATTTCCTGAACTTGCCTTATTCTGATCTAGGGTTAAGAGAAGCTATAGTCAATCCCAGCTGCATCAGTTAAAAACCAATGCTGACACCATCATAATCATTATTACTATTATTAAAATAATATATCCTCAACACTCTCAAGACAAGCTCTTCATCTTATTCTTCAATTTAAGAGAGGATAAACCTGAGTTTGAAGGTGGCGTCAATTGTCCTCAATTACATTTCCAGTTTTATCTGTTCTGTTGGAATGACAAATCCCATACTACTTTTTCACCTGTACTTAAATAATCTCTCGCTGATGTTTCCAACCTATTCTTCCATTTTAGACTCACTGCCTTCACTTATGAACATCTACAGTACTCAGTGCTCTTTGTAGTGATTGATGGTGCTGCTCTTAATTTGTCAAGCTGTTCTACTTCCTAGAGGTTCCTTAACAACAAGAACTTTAATCCATGAAATAAAAAACAGACGGACACCCAAAAACAGTTATGTCCTATTGTACAATGCCAACTGCTCTTTGGGAAAAATATATATAAGATGAAACCACCAGTTAATGTTTATTCACACCAAATAGAAAAAACACAGTTGACTTGTAAAATTATTTTTTTTAATGTTCCTGAGGGACATTTTTATTTCTCTATTTGGATAACAGCTCCCTGTGATAAGGCTACACCCTTGCAGCAGCCAACCCTAACATGTTCATTAAAGTAAATTCTAAAATGCTTAATAAATAATGCCTATTTAGATTCTAATCAGAATAAGAATACTGACAAAACATAATGAAAACAAATTTTTAAAACATACCAAGAATTGAAAACATAAATAACTTTCAAACATTAATCAACTGTATGTGAAATGTCATGGAGAGGTGAGAGGGTATACCAGCAATACACTGTGTTTCAGGCAGGAGCAAGATAATCAGCTCACTTTATCCAACATAAAGGGTTACAGCATCTGAAGCTTATCCAAGCAGTACTAAATGCACTAGGCAAGAAGCAAGCCAGAACTGGGGCTAGTCAACCACAGGGCACATTCATGCATTCACCCACACATATAGTATTCACACCATGTCAGTAGAGAGGCACCAATCAACCTAACATGCAAGTCTATGCAGGTGTGGGATGAAAACTAAAGATTAAAGATTCACGTAGAAAAAGTGAAAGAGGTATACCCAAACTGACTTTTGGGAGTCTGGTCGTGGTGACAGAATATAGAAGAATGCAATTTACAGTCAAAGAAGTTCCATAAGTGTGCTTGCATTTTGTAGTAGATACTATCCCATTACTATTACAGCATTTTGAGGAATGACATAATTCTGATGTTTCTTTTATCTCGTTACAAAATTATGAGGTTTACTATGTTGTGAATTTCTCCCCGTATACCAAAGTACTCAATTTCACATTCTTATAGCCATGGTTATAACTCACAATGTTTTTTGGTCCAACATAATACATTGTACCTTTCTTGACAAAAAGAAAAAATATATATTTTTAGAAACATCTTGCTTGAAATCTCTCAAAAGCAATCAGCATGGCCAGATATACAAAGCTCTAGAGTAAATTTAATAGAGGGCAGTAATCAAATTTGCAAATAAAACTATTTAAAATCATGGTATACTCAGAATGAGTGTTCTGCTGCTAATTTACAACAAAAATGTCTCCACCACGTGTTTGTCAGTTTTATGAATAATTGAACTGAGTTTCATAGAGGCCAAATCATTGGTCTTGGAAATGAAAAATGGCTAGCTTCAAGTATCATGGCATATATCAGCCATAAAATGATACAGTAGGGCAATGTTTAAAATGATGGGTGTAGAAAGTCTATTTGGAAATAATGAAGAAGGCCTAGGATATCATAACAGGAAAAATGACAAAAGGCTAATCATGTGAGGTTATCAAATCACCTTCATAAAGCATTGTATTATCTACAGAGTTGTGGTGTATTCCACTAACTGAAGATTAGCTGTATAGGACATAATTAATAGAATCCAATACAAATTGCTAATTCCGACTGCTTCTGCAACACTGCAGGACTCAAGCAGTTTTAGCCGCTATATGGACTGACATTAAGCCCTCCTGGACAATGAGTCCCATGTCTCTTATGGGTATAATAACCACTGGTCATGCGCAATACTGTAGTTTAGTTTATAGTTTCATACAGCACAATAGTAAAGCAATGAACATTACCGCTGGGAAAGCCTGAAATATAATAGCAGAATTCGTCTGCTGTTTGTTGGGGAAATTTGACAGTGTAACAAACAGGTAATGGATATTTTACACTATCACTACACATAAGATCTTGTGGTACTGTGTTTTATTTTGATGTGTGTATATATGAATGAAAGTCTATATTACAAATGTGAAAATCAATCAGCTCCAACAAGGTCTGCTTTGGCCGATTGCAATATGGGATGAAGTTTATTTGTCCGTTCATTTTCCTATCAGTGAAAAGGACATTACATCATCTCTAAGCGAAGGTAAATAACTGACAGCTTCAATCCATTCCAGTCACTTTTTTCCATCCATTTCCAATCTCCACTGGCACATCTGGTTGAAATTCCCAAACCAGGTCTGCCAGCCTTCTTGTCTTTACTGATGTCACATTACAGATGTACACAACAAAATAAGCCATGTATGCTCCTTTCATGTTAGAGAGGTTCAAAGTATACATGTTTTATACTGCAAAAGGTGTGTGTCAATTTGTGTTTCTCCAACACTAAAGACGCTTTTTACAGTTACACTTTCAGCTTTGCAAATATCTGCTTATTTACAAATTGTAACAACAATCAATCATTACTGATGTTATCTCTAAGGGGGGATCTCTATTGTGGAATTATATTATATATAGGCTATCAAAGACTGCAGAAATCATTTATTTACTTTATTTAACTGAAATGGCTCTATAAAAACAGGGTTGCATAAATACACAAATACTACAAACACAGGGAAGAAAACTAAACAAATCACCAAGTGTGGCTGCTTAAGAGGAATGAACCATCTGTGTCTGGCTAAATGACTCATCATTTTGGCCACTGTCAATACAATCTTTTTCTCTACTTTTAATTCTCAAAACCACCTTCTCTCTCTTCCTTTCCACCAGAGAGATTTCATGCTAATTTATGCTCTGACTCTTGACTCTTTGCACCCTTTTCATGAAGAAACATCAAAACGCAATGC